>NC_072738.1:130470844-130572480 GCF_026930045.1 Uloborus diversus | reverse complement strand
ACATAGAGAAACAAAGAAATATTTGCATAAATTGATATTTTTAGATATTTATTTAAATACTGAGAGATATATGGAGATAGATATATACATATTGAGAGTTATTAGAGATAGATAAATACAAAGAAAGATTCAAATAGATAAGTGTACAGATATATAGTCATTGTTTAAAATAATTTTTAAAACGAGCCAAGACAGGTTTAATCATGTAGAGAGATGTACAGAGCTGTAGATATTGATTATTATAATTTTTATAACGAGACAATATAGATTTAAATAGATTAATAGGTACAGAGACATAGATATTGATTTATTTCATTTTTATAAAAAGTCAAATTCACTCGAGCAGCCTCTGAGGATGTCACTTTTAGTGACTATCCTGAAAAGCCAATTGCTCAAAAAGGCAGAGGAAGACGTTTAATAAGTATAAACTAGGGTCTCCACCCCTATTTTTAAGTTCCATGAATTGGCAACAGCATCTTCTTTCGACACAAAATCAAAACGCAAACGGCTAGAAAATCTTGTGTTTGATGTCCTCTGGTTCAACGTGTTTATTCACCGGGATGATGCATTTCCGCCCTTTAACCCTCTCCCTCCAAAAGAATTGAAACAGAACCATAGAAGTTCTCTCGATTATATTTTAAAAATTAACTACACATGTCAATAATTTTTTTTTTTGGGGGGGGGGGCGTGATGGCCTGATTGGTAAGGCGCCGGACGTGACCGGAGGGTCCCTGGTTCGATCCTAGACGGTCGTAGGTCCACCGCCTTCAATAAGGGTGACTTAAATATGCTCGTGGACACAAAGTCCTCCAAGTGAAACAATACCTCTAGGGGTGCTAAGTCAGAAGTTATTCGGCTTCTGGTTTGTTTTTAAATTATTGCACTGTCTATAGATGGTCCTGCCATCTATCGTGTTGTCTGAGCCAAATCGGACTTCCACCTAAATAGGTGCTCGATTAAACGGAAGCCGTACCGCTTTGCCTGAAATCTAGTAGCTCCGCTACTCGGGCTCGGGTTCCCAAATACCATAAGCAACATTAACATAAAAATATTTTTTATGCCATGTACCAAACCCCGCAATTTTTTTATGGTATTATGAATTTCTGAAATGATATTGCTATGACTAAAATATTACTATCTAAGATAAACTCTTTATATTGACGCGATGTTCTTGCAAAAAAGAGACTTTTAGGAACTATGTTTATTGAACTATATGTTTACACTATCGATGAATTGGAGATATTCCCTTATATTAAATGCAGAATGCAACAAAAACAAACATGGCGAGCAAGACTGTAAGAGTTTTTAAAGTTCTATGGCAACCTTTTGAGAGTGTTGGCGCGTTTGGAGTATAGAACTTTGCTACGCTCCACTCTGACACCAACAGTTAAAAAAATGAAATGTCGCACAAAAATGTAGTTACGCGTAATACCACAATTACAAAAATTCAAAAGAATTAATATTTACATGATAATACACGAAACATGCATTACATAAGCAATCCATTCCTTTTCATAATATCTCAAAGCCAATAATTCCGACAATCTTTCAGAAAAAACTTTAAAATGTATGGATATAAATCAAACTTCAAATAACACAAATTCGATCTTATTTCGTGCATGGAAAGAAAATGTACAATTAGTTTGATCTAGTTCGTAGCATGTGTGTTTTGTCCCACAGTATAATATTCTTTTAGTGTTTGTAATTCGATCTGCACGAAAACTTCTTCAATGACTCTTTTTCCCTAGCTCGCTGAGAAAGATTCCAACTATTAAGGTGTTCTAAGAATAGGTTATTCGATGTCGCTTAAAAAAAAGAAACGTAAATTTTAATATTCCAATTTTCTGTATTCATTCAAAATTACATGTTTGGGAAGGAAACGTTAATAGGTATATCTTGGGAAGATAGCTAAAAAATTGAAATTTTAACGAAAAAGTGATTTTACCAATTTCGGAAGAAGAAAATCATTTGAATGATATATATATATATATATATATATATATATATATATATATATATATATATATATATATATATATATATATATATATATATATATATATATATATATATATATATATATATATATATATATATATATCGCATTGATGAAAAATATAATATTTACACATATATATTTTCTTGCAGACGAATGCATTTCATATTTAAAGTACTCGAAGTAGTTAAACTACTTAAATATTGTTTAAAAGGTTACATTTTCACTCTTTTTACACTTCACCTAAGATTTTTTTTTCTCTTTAAAGCGCCAACTTTATGTTTCAAATTTTAATTTGGTTGAATATTTATCAAAATTTCTGTCATATGATATAGTTTCCCTATTTATGCTTGCAGACAATTAATTAACAATTTGGACAAATTTATTTATATTATATTATATTTATTTATTATAATTATTTTATGGTTAAATATTTATCAAAATTTCTGCCATATGATATGGTTTCCCTATTTATGCTTGCAGACACTTAAATGACAATTTGTGCCTATTTATAGCATTTTATGTTACGTTCTCATTGCAAAAACATATGTTAAGCTGGTGTAGTGAATAAGTTGTAATGAAGGGACAAGTATTACGGTAAAATGTTTCTTTTGATTTGCGAAAGAAGAATGCTTTATCTTAATCTTATAATCTCTTGCATATGCTTAACCATTGCGTTTCAAAGCTTTCTTAAAAATTACTTTTTGTAAACTAATTTAAAATACTTTAAGTTTTACAAAATCAAACAGTGCGTAATTTAAATTAAAACATTTAAAAAAAAACTTGTCTTGCATCAGTCAAAAAAATAATATTAAAAAAAATTGCGACATTTTTTTTTTTTGAAATGAGTAGTAATTTGTTTCATATCGGTCATAATAGTTTAAAACAATAACTTTTAGTTATATACCTTATTGTTTTTCAATCATTGAAACAACTAGTATACTAAATAAATAAGTACATTTGTGCAAAAAAGTAACTGCAGTACACAGCGTAGATAAAGCAAATTAGCAAACGGAAACTATAGTTGAAAAAGACTCAAAGTTATTATCATAAGATATAACTATTGCAGTATAGGTGATGTACGATGTAGTATGTTGTAATGCTTCAGAAAAAAGGAATAAATAGTGTTAATTGATTAAAAATGAAATAAATAAGTAGCACTTTACTTAGAAGACATGCTTTACCTAAAAACTTAATAACAAGATTAACATATTAATTTTTTGCCTTCAAAAGAATAGTATTTAATTTATTCATATTTAATTGAGACATTGATGCTTAATTAGAATGAGAAAACATCCCCAATAGAAATGTATTAACAACACAGAGAACGACTGTAATAAATGTATCCTTTAATTAATTTTTTTTAAATGTAGTTTAATAGTATAAACGTTTCCTGCTTTTGGAATTCTGAAGAAAATATTTGGTTCTAGCGAATGTGACCATCATTTGTTTGGTTGTTCTTTTCGAAAAATAAATGTTGCGTAGTGTTAATACAGTAAAAAATCTTAAAATCAATAATTAAAAACATTATTGCACACTTGCAAGAAATATATTTATCAGCAGCACAGAAGGAATTTATGTCGAAATTTGATGAGTAATCATCAACGCTAGAAAAAAAATACTTGCTTTACCAGCTTTTGAACAAGAGCCAACGGTTCTTTAAAAAAATTCTTGCCACATAATATACACATTATTTATGAAATTCCGCATAATTCCTCCTGAAATGGAAACTATACCAAGTGTATCAATTAATTATGCTTATGAGTTCGGACATGATTGAAACTAGTGATGTTCCGGATATCCGTATCCGTATCCGTATCCCCGGATATCCGAGGAAAAATAAAGATCCGTACCCGTATCCGTTATTTTTTGACGGATCTTAAACGGATCTTTTTTATTCTAAATTTTTTTAAATATTTGAATAAAAGACATAAATTCCGTTTAAATTAGGTTTTATTGCCTATTTAAATTATAAGGTATCATTTCAGAAGCCAACGGCCCTCTGAGAGATGTTTTTTTTCTTTTTTTTAATTTTTAGTTTAATATTAGTTTTGTTATTTATATGGGGTTTCTGTTTTTCTTCATTCTGGTTTGTCCCGGCATCCTTCAAAAAAAGTGAGACAAAAGTCTCTATTTACTGTTTGTGAAGGTGTTCCCGGCTCTGTTATTTCGTCGGTCGGAGTAATTTGGGTGGAATGGGTCAGCGCTGCATTTATGCTGAAATAAAATGCGAAAAATTATTTCAAGCCTATCCAGTAGCAGCTTTACATTCTTGCTCCTGTATCCTACATCTACCGAGCAAGATGGAAATAATTTTTCACATTCTATGTAAGCATTAATGCTGCGTTGACCCGTTTCTTCCAACTCTCCATCAATTTTAACGGAGATTTCTTCAAAGAGTAAATCATAGTCTTTATTATATTTTCGCCGAAGATGACATTTTTTGAAGAAACAGTGTTATTATAGTGACGGGAATACCTTCCGTAATAAATTTTACACTTGGATAGTTGAATTGGGCAAAAAAACATTTTGAGATCCGTATCCGTATCCATATCCGCGGATCTTGCCACTTATGATCTGGATCCGTATCCGTATCCGCGGATCTCCTTTTTTTTTACGATCCGGCATATCACTATTTGAAACCTACATATGTTTCTCTCTGTAAGTTTGGCTTTCCTGAATACGTTAGTTGCAACAAAGAAACCACATTTACGGTATCCATTTTGATTTTCTCTGATCCAGAACTTGAAATTTAGAATGAGACTTACGATGAGAGGTAACAATAAGGAGGTTCGATCAGGAGTCGATAGGTTTTCAAGTTATGATTAAATTTCGTGGGATTATAAGTGAACCGCTCTAAGGTCGAAAAACAAATTTTGTAAAAGCGCGTTTCACCTCTAAAAACTATTAGGTTGAAAAAAAAATAATGTGGGACATTCCACAGTATTTGGCTGTGAAATGTCACCTACATAACTTTAAATTTCTATATACTTTTTTTTTCACTGCAAAAATGCAAATAAAAGTAAAAAAAAACAATAGAAAACTTCTGCATCTGTATTTTTACAGTGAAATTTTTTTACCGAGATTTTGCCTTACGGACGGAACATTTCTAAGCCAAATACCATAAAATGAAATAGTGTGTAACATCATTATGATACCCATCATATTTACTGTTTGATTTTTGCAATTTCAATTCGTTGCGTATAGTAAAAAAAAAAAAAAAAAAACTTTTTTAACTGATGAAATATCGATGATGTGTCTCTATTGATAATATTGATTACAAATCACCACGCACCAGTTATATGTAAGTAACTGGTCAAGTTTTGTAGCAGGAAGTAGCATTAAATTTAGACATAAAATCCATAATTATTACGTTTTGAGATACGTTACTATTGTTACCAGAGATATAAGGGTAATGATACTACTATACTATATAAACTTTCGATTACAACGTACAAAGCTTCTTTTCCGTTACCACTGAATTCGAATTAGTGCTCTAGCCAAAATTTAACATGAGTTAGTAAATGCAATGCTGAAAACATTTCTGACTGCAGATTCAAGTTTTTGCCATTGAATTGAGCTCAAAGTTAGTTATTCAGCATGTGCTTATTTTTAGGTCCATTATGACCAAAAAGAGAAACTGCAGGTGGTTGTGTAACAGAAGTATGTCGTGCAGCAAAAGACATAAAATAATAATAATGCCGATAGAAAAAGAGTTTCAAACCATTGAGTCTCGCGCAAACACGTTTTCTAACAAGTATAAAATCGCAAATTTAACATCTATCAAGGTTGACGTTTCAGAACTAATATATATATTTTCTTCCAAAAATAGCGACGTAATTATTGTTTTCCGGAGTAGATTCACTCAACACGCTTTTATTAAATTATAATGGAAAATGCTTGATGAATTCGGTAAAAAACATATCCTTTTGAGTAATGAACGTTCCAGTGAAATAATGTTTTGCATGGTTCAAAAGAATTGTAGTTAGACGGATTAAATGTGCACTGGTCTACAATTCTCTTGGAAAAATAGAAGACAAAAACTAACTAATGATGCACGCGCGGAAAGCTATTGCTTGATCAAGCCGTAGAAACATTATTGATTGCCCTCATGTGATGATTCTTCTTTGATTGCTTTCTTTCAGCACATATTGTGAGGCGCAAGCTCTCGATTCCGATCGCTTTTCCCAATTAGCCAATTAACACATGCTACACGTTATCTGAATTTCTGTTTCGCGGCTTAAATAAAAGCGAGCAGCCGTAATTGGCTAAAATCACAAATGTATAGCTAGGCGCACACTGTAAAAAAGATTCAGAAACGTTCCTGGAAACTAATGGGCAGCTGATGGGCCCAATTTGTACCAGAAAGATACCTTACAAAAACCAGGAACGTTTTCCGCTAAAATTCAGTAACCTTCCTGAAATTATCCCGAAAGCCTCCTGAATAATTCAGAAAACTTCCCGTTTGAAGCCAGTCGTGAGTCGTGTCTCTGGGACTTTAGAGTCAACTTAGGTAGGTATAATATAACAGCTTGACACCTTCCTGATTTATTAAGCTTAATACTTAAGTTTTCACTGAAGGTTTTTGAGTTATTCCAGAAACATTACTGTCTTTGATTGGGGAGGTTTTGGAATTTTTCAGAAAGATTCAGGGCTAATTCTAGGCAGGTAACTAACTTTTAGCGGGAAACTTTCCTGTTTTTTTTCCAGATATGTTATGGCTGAAATTAGGCACATCTGCTGCTTATTATTTTCGAGGAACGCTTAGAAATTTCTTTTACAGTGCACCTATTACTATATATAAGTATTTAAATAAGAAACAAATCGTGTACTGTCTGACCACGTTTGGCATGGAATTGGCAAGCGGCCAGTTGGACGATTGAGAGGGAAATGAGAGGAAAAAAGGAAAATTTGATACTCCTGTAAACTGGAGGATCGCCTTTTAATCTCATTAGGGGTCAGACAGTAGCTGAATCAAACACATAATCGCATTCAACAAATTTGTTGTGGTTAGAATGCGCGTGGTGTAAGATATTCGATCATAACTTCAAGTGAATGAAGGTTTTGTAAATCATCTGCAACAGAATCAAGACAGCATTAATTTTAATTTCAAGAACAAGACTTTTAATATTTGAAGATTGTTACTTAAAAAAATGAGTTAACTTATATGTTTCAAAAGTTACTTGTAACTAGTTTTAAAGTCACAAAGTCATTATATATTTAGGGGTTTTCTGAATAAAAGTCAAGTAATTGCAGAGATTGTTTTGATTAAAACATAGTAAAAAACTATGGCTGATGGCCCAATCAGCGGTATGGAAACTGACTTCATAACTATCGTTCTTACGTAAACAGCAGTATCGGTCTGCGGAAAAATTTCGTGCTAGCTTATTAGGCAATAGTTAATAATATTTTGTTTTGTTTTATTATTATCATTATTATTACGATATCAATAATAATAACTATCGTTATTATTATTAGTTTAGTCAGTACACGACAGTACATGATTTGTTTCTTTCTTAAACACTTATATAGTGAAAAGTGCACTGTATGTTATTATTACTATTATTATTATTTTTATTATAGTTAATTATTATTCTTCATTTGTTTATTTATTTATTTATATATTTATTAGTTAATTTTTTTATTTATTTTGCAATTGGTACACTTCATAAAGAAACTAAGGCGAAACCCAAATGCATGCTTAAATTCAAATTTTTAAAATTTTGACCTAGGTCACCATCATTCCAACCCGTCCATTTGTTTTCCTTCTACTGACTAGCTGTGATGGTACAAAGATAAGACTTACATGTACCCGCTCTGTACGGTCCTTCTATTGTAATTAACTGAATCGTCTGATGAAAATACGCTATCTAATTTCATCCCCTTTCAGGGCTTTGTAGGTAGGTTGTAACTCGAAATGACAGAACTGCTTACAATCATAGTATAAATCAAGGTGTCCAAAAATAATTTACTGGAATTCATTTATAAAGCGATTGGTACGAATTTTTCCCCTCTCCTTTCTTTCTAATCAATAAATGTGCTAGATAAAAGATAGTTTTTTCAACGAAAGACAAATTTATCAATAAAAAAAAAAAGTTCGAAGATTAATCTTTACGAACAAGATGACGTTCAAACACAGCATGGATTACTAATATATATTGTGCTTTACAAGAATCATTTTTCAAGAGTTTGAGTATGAAGTATAGCTTTGATTTTCATGACATCTTATTACTTTTTTCGTGTAAGAGTTTAAAATGACAGCTGGGCACGTGACTATATTTTAAGCCCGGATTCTACTTTGCTCACTCGAACACAATTTCTACGTTAAAGATCTTGGAAAAGTAGTTGAACCCCTAAGAATATGTACGAGTCTTAAATCATTCGTACATAATAACGAGGACATGAAAATGATCGTTTCCGTGAGAATGACCCGTTTTGGCACCTTTGAGGTATAACTAGCTGATGAAAGAGAGGAAGAGTCTAAGATCTCCTTACACATCGTGATCATCACCAACAGAATGTGTTTTAAAATTCAAACTTCATTTTCGGATACCAACTGATGTTTTCTTTTTATTTTTCTTTATTTTTTTATCTATTTTATTTATTTATTTATTATTTATTTATTTATTTATTTATTTTTTTGCGAAAACTTTTGAGTTGAAATCTAAACTTTAACATAGTTTTTGGTCCAGTTTTTAAAACAAAGTTATTTAAATGATTCGCCTACCTAGCTGATCCGTTATAAACTTAATTATATTCACCTAAATTTATTCTCTTTCAAATATGACTAAAACTTTCAAGCAATAACTGTTTTTAAAGCATATAAAATTTTCCCTAAGAAATACATCAAAAATCCATGAATGATTACAAATTCAAAATCAGTTGAAGACCAGTTAATATCAAATTTATTTGACACCACCATACTTCACTGTTTGAATTCATTAACATGCACAGGTTTCATCTGAATATCAACTTAAACATTAACAACAAACAACCGAAGGTTTCCAGATATCACCTAACCTTCACAGTTTACAAATTGTTCCTTTGATTTTCCAGGACTTCAATTGCAACTTCATACAATAATTTTTACAATATATTAAAGATAAATATTTTTTAACGCTAATATGAATATCCCTTTAAAGCAACCACAGCTGCTGAAACCGCTAAACTATACAAATTACAGTCGAACTTGATTAATACGAAATGTAAAAAATTTGTTCGTTTTAGCCGTTATTCGTAACAACCTTGAATGAGTGGCAACGTGAAAAAATTAAGAAATACTATAAAAAATATTACTACCAATACACAAATCTAACTAGTCGTTCATTCAGAAAAAAAAACTTATTTCTTATAAAAGAATTGGTTTTGTGAAATATTGAAAAAGAACGATTAAAATCGACAATTGCTGAATAGGTAGTAATCGATAATGAAGAGGAAGTTTTATCTCCGAGTAAATTGATATGTCCATAGATAAACAAATTGACGGGCTCTATTTTCTGTACAAAATATTTAATATTTTCTTCTCGATATACAATGCGACTTCTACTACCTAGTAAAACGATGCATAATTTCTGAAATCTTCTTTAAAATAAAGTTAGAGTATTTAATCGCGAAAATTAAGTAAAGAAGTCAAAAATTTTTGTTTGTCTTAGCCGAGATTTCAATTTGAGGTACGTATTATACATGAAATTTTTAATGTAATTAGACAGCAAACGAAACGTAATGAAAAAAAATTCCGTTTTAGCCGCGATTTCGTATCAAACGTGATCGTATTAAGTGAGTTTAACAGTACTTGAACTTGCCAAAAAGGTACGAGAATATATCGTATAACAGTAGCGGTTTTAATATAAGCGGAATGGTGGTTGGACAATATTCATTTACAAATGTCGTCGCTATTATTATTATTATTATTATTATTATTATTTTAAAGATAAAACTTTCTTGTATATTTTTTGTGCAACATTTTATTTTGTTACATAATATTGTAAATTTAATTTTTATTAAGCATTTACCCCCCCCCCCCTTCGTGGACTGCCTTCTGAGAATACGCAGATTGGCATTTTTCTTCGTCATTCTTCTTTCCGTGAGTTTCTTTTCACCAATTTCGGCGTATGCGGTGGTTTCAGCACGCGATTGTTTACCTGACTGCTCGTTTTATTTTTCCTTTATTTTATTAACTGGCTTAACCAGTACTTGAACATAAATAATAAAATCCTTGAATGCAATCTCATTTTGATTCAATTATTTTTAATAATGCTCATTAAATAATACTTAGTAAAGGAGTCGCACTCACATAGTCATCTGCAAAACTCGAAGTATATATAGAGCAATTAGTATTTTTAACTAATTTTATAATGCCTTGCTTTGAAGTTTCTTACTAGAGTCTTTGATTGATAGGTAGCAAGTCCCATTATCCATTGCAGCACGGCTTAATTATGTACTTACTTATCTTTTTATTTTATGATATTTTATCATTTTATTTTTTCAGAAACTAAATCTTTTCTTATCTAATTGATTATCTTCTTTCCTGCTTTACTTACTCTCATATATATAATAGCCAATGATCGAGTAACGCTCCTGACGTCATCAACAATGAAACTCGTGACAAGGCATGATAATTTGATAATATGTTTTGGTAATGTTTAAAATGCAGGGAAAGGCTTTATTGTGACAGGGCTGAACTGGTTCCGGTAACGTAACTGTTTTACTGGTATGACTCATTTTAGGAGAAAGAAGAGACGAAAACGTGGTCAACAATGAACGCTACAACTAGAGTTTAGGGTTTATCCACTGGAGTTAGGGTTAAAAATTCAACAATCAAAATATCCCCAAACAGGCAATGGCTCCGTTCAAATGCAGAAGCAATTTTTACCCGTCATATCATGATGGGCGATATTCTACATTTTTATATATTTGTTGATAGAACAATTGCTGTGAGGAAATTCACTTGCATGCAAAAATAGAAACACCGAATTGCATAGAAATCTTTGACCTTTTAATTAAGCCACATTCACTGCTTTCTCACTGCTATATTCGGATTCCCGATTTGTTACAGTTTTAAAACCATTCTTTTCCGTAACAATTCATAAAACTTGATGCACAAAACTTTCCTAAATGGGACATGATTCCCATTCCTGTGCGTCACAGTCGATTGATACTGTTGCGTGCCCCGAGGACATATCAACACATACCATTCCTTCGGAACATCCCAATCCGACTACACTCGAATCTTTTCAAACGTAATGAAAGTGGTGCAATTAAAGAGTGGGGGACACGTACGGATGACACAGACAACTCATTGATTTGCCATTTAAGAAAAGACAGGTGAATCAAATAAGGTGAACACAGAGAGAATGAGCCGAAGCATATCATCTCGTCTATCGCTGATTCGTCCTTAATCTAATGCTTTAGTCCCAAGTGGAGGCTTGAGACAGACTCCATGCAAATTGCCTTCGTTAATGAATGTTTCTCTAATGATTATAGGTGGACCATTAATAATGGAAGGTTGCCTTTTGGAAGTTAGATTATCAATATTTGTTTTCTTTGGAAGACCTTGAAGAGACAATGTATAGGTTTCGGGAGAAGTAGGGTAAATCTAAGAGGCAGGAGAGAAGAGGTTGGATAATCGTCTGCTAAATTGGAGAGATATTCTTCAGAAATTATTCTTTCTTCACGGTTTTTTATTTTTTTATTTTTTGCAAGGTTTTCTTCGTGTTTTTATTTTTAAAGTATATTTATAGTTCTTTTTACATTCAAAAGGATTAAGTAATATTTACATATTAAATGGGGTCGTTTTCGAAATTTTAAAAGTATTTTTTTCTGAAAGAGCATGCTTAAAAACATAGGATCTGACCATTTTTTAAACAATTTGACTGAGTTTAATATTTAAAAAAAATGTTTTAATCGGTGTGCTTTTATTGTTTACGCTTCTGCTGATGACATCACAAATGATGAACTGCCATTCACTGATGCGGTTTACAGAGCACAATATTTAATTCATTTCTTTACTTACATGTAGTGGTAACGACATAATTGATAGCAAGCGTAGAGCGCAATATTTCATTCGCTTCTTGATTATCATAACAGGGAAACGCGGTAGACAGATGAGCCAAAGTACATCATTTTGACGTCATAAAGATGACGCCTTATTTTCAAAATCGGACATTTTAAAAAATTAAAAATTAAGCCTTGAGAAAATGAGTTTTTTCTCGCTCCATGTTATTATTATTATTTTTTGCTTATTCTATCAATTTCAGTGACTAAAAGTAGTTATTTTGATTGAAGGAAACAACCCCATTCTGTAATTACATCAGTATTTCTTATATTGGTTAAACATTTAAAAAAATTTAAAAAGAATTTATCTTTTGCACTTGTAAAAATACATATATGCAGCAAACTATCAGTAACATCAAATCTTAGAAATGTCTAATTGCCTGGAGTACATTTTTAAAAATCTGATACAGTTTTGTACTATCATCGAGGTTTTTTATCATCTTAAAACTGCAGAAATTTATTAACACTATTTTGTTCGAATGCCGTCAAAAATGTAATCTCTATTTAGAAAAAAAAAAAAATCAAAAATCGAACTTGAAATTACATGGTGCTACAAATGATCAAGTTAAAGATCTACATATTATAAGACAAATCACACAAACTTTCAAAGTTAAAAAATTCCCCAAGCAATACAACTATACTTATTTTCAAATAAAAACATAATTTGAAATGCATGTAAACCTTTCAGTAGTTGAATTACACGAAAAGCGCTCCAACATCGATTTTTATAAGAGCATTTCTAAAAATATATCATTTGTTAAGAGATGAAAATAACTTATTAAAAAATTGGAACCACAAAAATAAAATCTGCATAAATACGCAAAAAAGAAAAAAAAAGAAAGACAGAAAAGAAAAGAAAAAAAAAATAATATCCCAATTTTGCTACCAACCAAGTTTTTCACTCTAAAAATTTTCAAAGTTTCAAATATTTAAATTTATTTTTTAATGATATAAAATTTATCATATGTAACTTAGTGTAAATAGAAAAGGGTTCTTTTATTCAACGCTTTAAAATGTCGTGAAACAGTTCTATAGCAAATTAAGTTTTGAAAAAATGTTATAAGTTTTTCTTTCTTTATGATCTATTGCGATTCAGAAAAAAAAAGTTTTCCGACTTTTCCTCTTCAAAGTTCATATTCTTCTTCTAAGTCTTCCAGGCATATATTTACGTGTTTATTTTTTTAACGAAAGACAGATATTCGGTATTCAACGTGAGTAGTAATGTTATGTCGTATTTTGATTTCAAATCAGGATATTTTCTCCATCACTTCAGTCTAACCTTATTATGGGTATGCGAAAGAGAGAGATTTTGCAGACACATATAATGCAAGAGACACGTGATACAGAATGGTGAGAAAAAGCTGTGGATAGGCATTTGGGTAGTTTCCCATTTTTTGAAAATATTTTTTGTGTCGAGCGTAAGTCAATCCATTATTTAAATCAAAATTAATTAAACTATAAGCGGACGGAACAGTTAAAAACAGGACTTCTGTGCCTGACCTTAATAATGAATGACTCTAGCATCGTCATATAAAGTCAACACTCGATAACTCGAAGTCCCAAAGAACCGGCTAAAACGTTCGAGTTATTGATAGTTCGAGCTATAGGAAGTTTCCACAACAGTTTCAAGAGTTTGGGACTCAATAAAAATCTCGAGATACAGGAATAGTCAAGTTATGAGCTTCCATTGATCGAGATCCGACTGTATATAATAGCTAATTCACTGATCGAGTAGCGCTCTGACGTCATCAACAATGAAACTCACGCTGTAGCATGCGTGACGACATTATTTCATTGTTAAAGCACCAAAAATTCAGTAAGTTATTTTTAATTTAATAATATATTTTGCCAATGTTTGACAAGTTGGGAAATGCTTTATTTTGACAAGGCTGAACTGGATCATTTAACTTTAATGCTACACTGCTAAGACTGAAATTTAAGGAGAATGAAGAAACAAAAAAGGGGTCAAAAATGTACGCTATGTACTGGAGTTTAGGGTTAATCTACTGAAGTTAGAGTTCAAATTTTAGCTATCAAACTATCAGCAAACAGACAATCGCTCCGTTTAAATGCAGAAGTAATTTTCATTCGTCATGACTTGACGGGCGATTTTCTAGTATAATGTTTTATTCATTGAGTGAAATAAGACAACGTGTATGTCAGTACAAATGAAATCATTAAAAAGAGTTTAAAACTTATCAAACAACTGTTTCTAGGCCATCAAAAACAAACATCTTCGTCGGTGGAAAAAAAATGGTTCACGAATTCTGATCTAAACGTCAAATGAGCGAAAAAAACCCAACAGAGTAAAAAAAAATACGAGTGATTCTGGCCACTCACAGTAACTATTCAGATCAGCGTAATTAACACTCCAAATATTACTTCTTTACTGTACAAAAGTATGGCAGCAAATTTTACGTCCACAATCTAAACTCTTAATAACTTATGCATTTGATAAAAAATACTATTTTTTCAGTCATCTCAATAACCAGACTATTTTTAAAGTATTACTTTGAACTAATATCGAGCAAATATAGAGGTTATTTTTTAATTGAAGTAAATGCCATAGTCAGGAAAGAAATAATAAATATCTCTAATCGTTACAATTACACTGTAAAAAAATTCCTAAACGTTACTGGGTATTTCCGTGTTACGTTTCCGGATTTTAATGGTTTTTATCCACTTCCTGGAAAAATCAAGTTTCCTTGTCAAAAAATTTTCTCAATTGCTACAAGTCGCACGAATGCAGACTTTTCACTGTTGTGAAAAAATTTTTTAGCTCCCAGTTTAAAGATTAACTGAATGTATCGTCATGTATCGAATGAATGTATGAATATATGAATGTATCGAATGACGTCGGCTTCAGTTCAATTACGGCCCGTCCATGCTAATTAAGCTCTCAAAGGGAGCGAATAAGTGTGGACTACTTTGCTTTGCAAGAATTGCAGACGGGTAAAATTCTCGTCATTTACTTGCAATTCTGGCTTAGCTTTGGCCATGTTTGCAATAATGCTCTTGGAACTTCCTTGATAAATCAGGAAGATGTCGAGCTATTATATTAAACATTCCTAAATTTACTCTAATATTCCAGACACACGACAGGCTTTTAACGGAAAAATTTCTGAATTTCTCAGGAGGCTTCCAGGATAACTTCAGGAAGGTTACTGAATTTTAGCGGAAAATATTCCTGGATTTTGCAAGATATGTTACTGGCAGAAATTGGGCACATCAACTGCCCATTATTTTCCAGAAACGTTTCTGAATCGTTTTTACAGTGTAATAGAAAAGTGAAATCTTTAATAAAGTGACAGCGAATATTTTATTTTCGCTAATATCATTTAAATACTGGTCATGTTCACTTTTTATCATAGACAGGCGTCCGTGGTATAACACGGTACTTCTGCAACACGGTTTCGATATTACATGGTACCTAATTTGCGATTATTATAACACGGTTTCGATATTACATGGTACCTAATTTGCGATTATTTTAACACGGTTTCGATATTACATGGTACCTAATTTGCGATTATTATAACACGGTTTCGATATTACATGGTACCTAATTTGCGATTATTTTAACACGGTTTCGATATTACATGGTACCTAATTTGCGATTATTATAACACGGTTTCGATATTACACGGTACAAACCTTGAATTTAACACTACAAAGTTTTGATCTAACTAGAATTTTAAAGGATTGAATTTCACTTTTATTTGATACGCTGTTTAAAATGTATGATAATAACTCTAATAAGTTTTTGCTTTATTTATGTGAGACTTACGAGAAATTGACTGTCTCCGGCTCGTAAGTTTGGTTTCCCCTTATAACACTAACTTGTAGCTTTTAAATACTTTATTTTTCTCATCATTGTTCTAAAAACAAAAAGATGAAAATTATTTTGTTTCCAACGCATTGTAAGAAAATAACATTAGGATTAAACATAAGTTAAATTTGGCAAACGATGAATAAAAAAAGTAGTCGAAACTTAGTATAAAATAAAATAAATACAATAAATCTATTTATTGAATTTAATATTTTGTTTTGTTGTTGTTGCTCAGACGAACTTAACTCTCTAGAAAAGCTCATATTTGTTTTCTTATAGAACACGTCTTGTTGTTAGTAAAGAAAGTTGATGCAGGTTTTCTTGATATGCAAAAAAGTTTTAATGTGAAGCATGTAAAATAGTTAAGTTATATCGTTTATAACAACTCTTAATTTTAGATCAGTGGGCCTCTGTATGCTCTGGTTGCCAGTTTTTGTTTGTATGTTCTATTGAGGAAAAATTTTCATTTATTATAAAATATACTTAAGACTTAGTTTCGAAACAACACGGTACACATTCCTTGATTAACATTATTTCAAAGTCTCGTATAACACGGTTTTGATATAACAAGAAACGTGGTTTTGATAAAACACGGTACATATTGACATTATTTATAATAAGTAATTGAATAATTATCTTTAAAAAATTAGTAAAAAAGTTATTTATTAAAAAAATATTGTATAACACGGTTTCGATAGTAAACAAAAAGAATTAAACGTGTTACCAGGGATACCAGTATTGACCTAAATGGACAAGACACGTCATTATTTAAAGTTATCAGTTTACCATATTGATAAAAATTTCATGTGCAATGATAACTGCTTCTCACTATTTTAAACTGCAAACAGTAAACAAAGACAAAAGCCAAACACACACACACACACACACACAGGGAGAGAGGGCTGGGGATTTCACTACAGTGAAACTTCTCTGAGCGGCCACCCCTCCATTCCATAAAATTTCGGCCGTTCAAAGAGGGTGGCCGCTTCAAAGAGTTTTGCAGTTGCAATATAATTTCAATAATCTTTACTCATAATAAAACTGAAAGTCTCTCTGTCTGTATATCTGTCAGGATCTCTATGACACGCATAGCGCCTAGACCGTTCGGCCGATTTTTATGAAATTTGGCACAAAATTAGTTTGAAGCATGGGAGTGTACACCTCGAAGCGATATTTCGAAAATTCGATTTTGTTCTTTTTCTATTCCAATTTTGAAAACATTTTGCCGAGCAAAATTATCATAAGATGGACGAGTAAATTACCAAGTTATCATAACGTGGAACCGTAACATGGGCAAGCCAATTGGCGAGAAATTCATCATCCATTATTTTTAAATAGAAAGGCGAACCAAAAGACCTTTTAATTTTCTACTACGGGCAAAGCCGTGCGGGTACCACTAGTACATAATATAGGCAAGCCTAACACATAAAATGAATAAAGAATAAATACCTTTGTGCTGAAAAATTAAAATGTCAGTAATCCAACGTTATTAAGCACAAAACTTGCAATTGATTGCAGACACGTGTTTCGGTGTTACAAGGAACACCTTTTTCAATGCAAAGAAGTGTGAGCTTTTGGATGAAAAGTCATCCGAGAAAAGCAACACGGTGGAACAGGAGGTAGTATAAATATCAAAAAATAGAAATTAAACAAAACAAAAAAGATAAAATGACACGTGGAGACAAAATTTATTATATAATTCCATCAGGAAAAAACCGTTAAGTAATAAATTTTAAAAGAAAACCCATAAACAATGCAAAAAGTCCAAAAATGAAACCACTCTGAATAAATTAGCAATAAATTTACCAGCGGGAAAAACTATGTATGGAAGCAATGTATCAAATGGAGAAATGCAGAAAAAACAGAGTGAAGGATAAACATATTGGAATTAGTTAATCACAAAACGAAATAAGAAAGCAAAAAATGAAAAAATAAAAGTAAGAAATGTACGACGTTTACATAAAAATAATAGAAAATCTAAACCAATTTTAACAAAGCAGTCCACACAGAGGAAAAATAGGGAATTGCAGTAAGATCGTTAACTAAATTAGAACGGTTCCTCAGGATGTGAAAAGATTCCCAAAAATCAAGATCCAACGAATTGGGGCATTTTTGGATAATTTGATAAGAGTTAAAATCAAAAGAGTGATTCGATTCCCAACAGTGTTGAGCAATACTGGATTTATTCAGCTGTTGTTTTCTCACATAGCTTTGATGTTCTTTTAACCGAAATTTCAAAGAACGGCGGGTCTGTCCGATGTATCCGAGTCCGCAATTGCAAACAATTTTATAGATCCCACAGCAATTAAGAGGGTGAATAGAATCTTTAAGAGAAGAGAAAGAAAGTTTATTAATAGGAGAAAATACCACTTGGAATTGGAATCGCTTCAGAATCTTAGCAACCTGAAAACTGATACCAGGGAAGAAAGGCAGAACAACTAAATTCTTAGTGTTAAAAGTTCTATTAAGAACAACATTTTGAGATTTTTTGCAAAGTTTTTTATAAATGGAATCAACTAAGGTGGGCGGATAGTCTCTATCAGCAGCCACAGCTCTTATATAGTTAAGTTCCGCATTAAGAAGTTCAGGTGAAGAACAAATATTCATTGCACGATAAACATATGTGTTGAAAGCTGAATATTTTTGATTAGGAGGGTGAGACGATAATCTATGTGGGGGTAAGGAAACAGCAAAAGGTTTACGATAAACCGTAGTTTCAAAACCGGACTCAGTTCGAGAAACGAGAACATCCAGAAATGGAAGGCAATTATTCTGTTCTTTTTCACAAGAGAATTGAATATGAGGATCAATGGAATTTAAAATGGATAAAGCATCATCAATGCTTAGTTGACCGTGGTTCATAAGAACAAAACAGTCATCAACATAGCGAACATAGAATTGAAACTGTAGTTTCTGAAACAACTTGACCTCAAAGTAATGCATGTAAATATCACTAAGGATGGGGCTAAGTGGGTTTCCCATTGCCAAACCATCCAACATAGTATAAAATTTACCATTAAAAACAAAGGAACTTTGCCTTAGACAAGTATGAGTAAGGAAAACTAAATCCTCAATTTCCTTAGAGGTAAAATGAAATTCAGACAGTCTACTCTGAAGGCATAACAATGAACCCTCGACCGGAACGTTCGTAAATAATGAGTTCACATCAAAAGAAACCATAAAAGAATTATTTGGAACGCAATTCTGAATTTTTTTGACAAACTCGATAGAGTTTTTTACAGTGAATACATTATTACTCATAAGAGGAGAAAACACAGAGACTAAATATTTTGCAAGTTTATAAGAAGCCGTACCAATATTGGAAACAATCGGTCTGAAAGGAATGCCAGCTTTATGTACCTTGGGTAAAGCATAAAATCTAGCGCAATTAGCAATAGAAGGAATAACAGAGCGTTTAACATTTATTGGAATAGACTGAACAGACTTGACAGCCGAAGAAATAGTCTTTAACTCATTTTCACTAGGATCTTTAGAAATCTCTAAGTATGGACCAGAAGAAATCAAATCATTAGTTTTGTCAACATAAGATGATTTGTCAAGAACAACAATTTGACCACCCTTGTCAGCTTTAGTAACAACAATATCTGAATTAGAAGTTAAATTCTTTACAGTACGCCGAACAGTATTAGTAAAGACGGGATTGGAAATTCTAGAATTAAAGTCCACATTAGAAGCAATAAGATGCCTAACGCAATCTTTTTGATTGGATGATAAGGCACTAAATTTAAAAGCTTTCTCAATAGGAGCAATAAGCTTAGAAAAAGAAGGTTTGCTGGCCAGAGCAAAGTTATCATTGCATTTTAGAGCATTAATTTGAGAACTATTTAAAGGAACACTTGAAATATTAACGACAACATTTTTATTTACCACTGGTAAATTTTCCAAAGGAACAACTTTCGAATTTCTACAAAGTTTAGCTAATTTCTTTTTCAAAACAACTTGATGATTCTCCGTAGAACGAAGGGTTCTAGACCAAGAAGTTCTATCAACATAATCAAAATCAGAAATAGAATTTGAAATAGAGAGATGCAAATCATAGAGCTCACGTTCAATAAACGAGAGGCGTTTCCTAGTTTCTTGGATCGAAGCTCTAAGTAGAGCCAATTTCGACCGAAAAATAACTTTATCAATTTTTACAGAACGTGGTAAGTTACATTTCAAAGAAATAAAATTCGGAATAACTTTCCTGCGCCTACATTCTTGAAGAAATTTTAAATGGTTCAAAAAGCGAAACTTCTTAATACGAAGATTGCAAAACCTATTGATTTGAGACATTCCAAAAACAAAATAACAAAGTACATAAGAACAAATTATTATCAAAAATACAAATCAAATTAAAACAGTAACAAGGCAAAAATGAAGCAAAATTCAAAACTACCAAATACAACAAATACAACCAAAATTCAAGGCAAGAAGAAAGAAAAAAGAAAGTAGAATGCAAACGTACGGCCCGTTTAAGCCAACTAAATAAAGAATAAATACCTTTGTGCTGAAAAATTAAAATGTCAGTAATCCAACGTTATTAAGCACAAAACTTGCAATTGATTGCAGACACGTGTTTCGGTGTTACAAGGAACACCTTTTTCAATGCAAAGAAGTGTGAGCTTTTGGATGAAAAGTCATCCGAGAAAAGCAACACGGTGGAACAGGAGGTAGTATAAATATCAAAAAATAGAAATTAAACAAAACAAAAAAGATAAAATGACACGTGGAGACAAAATTTATTATATAATTCCATCAGGAAAAAACCGTTAAGTAATAAATTTTAAAAGAAAACCCATAAACAATGCAAAAAGTCCAAAAATGAAACCACTCTGAATAAATTAGCAATAAATTTACCAGCGGGAAAAACTATGTATGGAAGCAATGTATCAAATGGAGAAATGCAGAAAAAACAGAGTGAAGGATAAACATATTGGAATTAGTTAATCACAAAACGAAATAAGAAAGCAAAAAATGAAAAAATAAAAGTAAGAAATGTACGACGTTTACATAAAAATAATAGAAAATCTAAACCAATTTTAACAAAGCAGTCCACACAGAGGAAAAATAGGGAATTGCAGTAAGATCGTTAACTAAATTAGAACGGTTCCTCAGGATGTGAAAAGATTCCCAAAAATCAAGATCCAACGAATTGGGGCATTTTTGGATAATTTGATAAGAGTTAAAATCAAAAGAGTGATTCGATTCCCAACAGTGTTGAGCAATACTGGATTTATTCAGCTGTTGTTTTCTCACATAGCTTTGATGTTCTTTTAACCGAAATTTCAAAGAACGGCGGGTCTGTCCGATGTATCCGAGTCCGCAATTGCAAACAATTTTATAGATCCCACAGCAATTAAGAGGGTGAATAGAATCTTTAAGAGAAGAGAAAGAAAGTTTATTAATAGGAGAAAATACCACTTGGAATTGGAATCGCTTCAGAATCTTAGCAACCTGAAAACTGATACCAGGGAAGAAAGGCAGAACAACTAAATTCTTAGTGTTAAAAGTTCTATTAAGAACAACATTTTGAGATTTTTTGCAAAGTTTTTTATAAATGGAATCAACTAAGGTGGGCGGATAGTCTCTATCAGCAGCCACAGCTCTTATATAGTTAAGTTCCGCATTAAGAAGTTCAGGTGAAGAACAAATATTCATTGCACGATAAACATATGTGTTGAAAGCTGAATATTTTTGATTAGGAGGGTGAGACGATAATCTATGTGGGGGTAAGGAAACAGCAAAAGGTTTACGATAAACCGTAGTTTCAAAACCGGACTCAGTTCGAGAAACGAGAACATCCAGAAATGGAAGGCAATTATTCTGTTCTTTTTCACAAGAGAATTGAATATGAGGATCAATGGAATTTAAAATGGATAAAGCATCATCAATGCTTAGTTGACCGTGGTTCATAAGAACAAAACAGTCATCAACATAGCGAACATAGAATTGAAACTGTAGTTTCTGAAACAACTTGACCTCAAAGTAATGCATGTAAATATCACTAAGGATGGGGCTAAGTGGGTTTCCCATTGCCAAACCATCCAACATAGTATAAAATTTACCATTAAAAACAAAGGAACTTTGCCTTAGACAAGTATGAGTAAGGAAAACTAAATCCTCAATTTCCTTAGAGGTAAAATGAAATTCAGACAGTCTACTCTGAAGGCATAACAATGAACCCTCGACCGGAACGTTCGTAAATAATGAGTTCACATCAAAAGAAACCATAAAAGAATTATTTGGAACGCAATTCTGAATTTTTTTGACAAACTCGATAGAGTTTTTTACAGTGAATACATTATTACTCATAAGAGGAGAAAACACAGAGACTAAATATTTTGCAAGTTTATAAGAAGCCGTACCAATATTGGAAACAATCGGTCTGAAAGGAATGCCAGCTTTATGTACCTTGGGTAAAGCATAAAATCTAGCGCAATTAGCAATAGAAGGAATAACAGAGCGTTTAACATTTATTGGAATAGACTGAACAGACTTGACAGCCGAAGAAATAGTCTTTAACTCATTTTCACTAGGATCTTTAGAAATCTCTAAGTATGGACCAGAAGAAATCAAATCATTAGTTTTGTCAACATAAGATGATTTGTCAAGAACAACAATTTGACCACCCTTGTCAGCTTTAGTAACAACAATATCTGAATTAGAAGTTAAATTCTTTACAGTACGCCGAACAGTATTAGTAAAGACGGGATTGGAAATTCTAGAATTAAAGTCCACATTAGAAGCAATAAGATGCCTAACGCAATCTTTTTGATTGGATGATAAGGCACTAAATTTAAAAGCTTTCTCAATAGGAGCAATAAGCTTAGAAAAAGAAGGTTTGCTGGCCAGAGCAAAGTTATCATTGCATTTTAGAGCATTAATTTGAGAACTATTTAAAGGAACACTTGAAATATTAACGACAACATTTTTATTTACCACTGGTAAATTTTCCAAAGGAACAACTTTCGAATTTCTACAAAGTTTAGCTAATTTCTTTTTCAAAACAACTTGATGATTCTCCGTAGAACGAAGGGTTCTAGACCAAGAAGTTCTATCAACATAATCAAAATCAGAAATAGAATTTGAAATAGAGAGATGCAAATCATAGAGCTCACGTTCAATAAACGAGAGGCGTTTCCTAGTTTCTTGGATCGAAGCTCTAAGTAGAGCCAATTTCGACCGAAAAATAACTTTATCAATTTTTACAGAACGTGGTAAGTTACATTTCAAAGAAATAAAATTCGGAATAACTTTCCTGCGCCTACATTCTTGAAGAAATTTTAAATGGTTCAAAAAGCGAAACTTCTTAATACGAAGATTGCAAAACCTATTGATTTGAGACATTCCAAAAACAAAATAACAAAGTACATAAGAACAAATTATTATCAAAAATACAAATCAAATTAAAACAGTAACAAGGCAAAAATGAAGCAAAATTCAAAACTACCAAATACAACAAATACAACCAAAATTCAAGGCAAGAAGAAAGAAAAAAGAAAGTAGAATGCAAACGTACGGCCCGTTTAAGCCAACTAAATAAAGAATAAATACCTTTGTGCTGAAAAATTAAAATGTCAGTAATCCAACGTTATTAAGCACAAAACTTGCAATTGATTGCAGACACGTGTTTCGGTGTTACAAGGAACACCTTTTTCAATGCAAAGAAGTGTGAGCTTTTGGATGAAAAGTCATCCGAGAAAAGCAACACGGTGGAACAGGAGGTAGTATAAATATCAAAAAATAGAAATTAAACAAAACAAAAAAGATAAAATGACACGTGGAGACAAAATTTATTATATAATTCCATCAGGAAAAAACCGTTAAGTAATAAATTTTAAAAGAAAACCCATAAACAATGCAAAAAGTCCAAAAATGAAACCACTCTGAATAAATTAGCAATAAATTTACCAGCGGGAAAAACTATGTATGGAAGCAATGTATCAAATGGAGAAATGCAGAAAAAACAGAGTGAAGGATAAACATATTGGAATTAGTTAATCACAAAACGAAATAAGAAAGCAAAAAATGAAAAAATAAAAGTAAGAAATGTACGACGTTTACATAAAAATAATAGAAAATCTAAACCAATTTTAACAAAGCAGTCCACACAGAGGAAAAATAGGGAATTGCAGTAAGATACATCGGACAGACCCGCCGTTCTTTGAAATTTCGGTTAAAAGAACATCAAAGCTATGTGAGAAAACAACAGCTGAATAAATCCAGTATTGCTCAACACTGTTGGGAATCGAATCACTCTTTTGATTTTAACTCTTATCAAATTATCCAAAAATGCCCCAATTCGTTGGATCTTGATTTTTGGGAATCTTTTCACATCCTGAGGAACCGTTCTAATTTAGTTAACGATCTTACTGCAATTCCCTATTTTTCCTCTGTGTGGACTGCTTTGTTAAAATTGGTTTAGATTTTCTATTATTTTTATGTAAACGTCGTACATTTCTTACTTTTATTTTTTCATTTTTTGCTTTCTTATTTCGTTTTGTGATTAACTAATTCCAATATGTTTATCCTTCACTCTGTTTTTTCTGCATTTCTCCATTTGATACATTGCTTCCATACATAGTTTTTCCCGCTGGTAAATTTATTGCTAATTTATTCAGAGTGGTTTCATTTTTGGACTTTTTGCATTGTTTATGGGTTTTCTTTTAAAATTTATTACTTAACGGTTTTTTCCTGATGGAATTATATAATAAATTTTGTCTCCACGTGTCATTTTATCTTTTTTGTTTTGTTTAATTTCTATTTTTTGATATTTATACTACCTCCTGTTCCACCGTGTTGCTTTTCTCGGATGACTTTTCATCCAAAAGCTCACACTTCTTTGCATTGAAAAAGGTGTTCCTTGTAACACCGAAACACGTGTCTGCAATCAATTGCAAGTTTTGTGCTTAATAACGTTGGATTACTGACATTTTAATTTTTCAGCACAAAGGTATTTATTCTTTATTTAGTTGGCTTAAACGGGCCGTACGTTTGCATTCTACTTTCTTTTTTCTTTCTTCTTGCCTTGAATTTTGGTTGTATTTGTTGTATTTGGTAGTTTTGAATTTTGCTTCATTTTTGCCTTGTTACTGTTTTAATTTGATTTGTATTTTTGATAATAATTTGTTCTTATGTACTTTGTTATTTTGTTTTTGGAATGTCTCAAATCAATAGGTTTTGCAATCTTCGTATTAAGAAGTTTCGCTTTTTGAACCATTTAAAATTTCTTCAAGAATGTAGGCGCAGGAAAGTTATTCCGAATTTTATTTCTTTGAAATGTAACTTACCACGTTCTGTAAAAATTGATAAAGTTATTTTTCGGTCGAAATTGGCTCTACTTAGAGCTTCGATCCAAGAAACTAGGAAACGCCTCTCGTTTATTGAACGTGAGCTCTATGATTTGCATCTCTCTATTTCAAATTCTATTTCTGATTTTGATTATGTTGATAGAACTTCTTGGTCTAGAACCCTTCGTTCTACGGAGAATCATCAAGTTGTTTTGAAAAAGAAATTAGCTAAACTTTGTAGAAATTCGAAAGTTGTTCCTTTGGAAAATTTACCAGTGGTAAATAAAAATGTTGTCGTTAATATTTCAAGTGTTCCTTTAAATAGTTCTCAAATTAATGCTCTAAAATGCAATGATAACTTTGCTCTGGCCAGCAAACCTTCTTTTTCTAAGCTTATTGCTCCTATTGAGAAAGCTTTTAAATTTAGTGCCTTATCATCCAATCAAAAAGATTGCGTTAGGCATCTTATTGCTTCTAATGTGGACTTTAATTCTAGAATTTCCAATCCCGTCTTTACTAATACTGTTCGGCGTACTGTAAAGAATTTAACTTCTAATTCAGATATTGTTGTTACTAAAGCTGACAAGGGTGGTCAAATTGTTGTTCTTGACAAATCATCTTATGTTGACAAAACTAATGATTTGATTTCTTCTGGTCCATACTTAGAGATTTCTAAAGATCCTAGTGAAAATGAGTTAAAGACTATTTCTTCGGCTGTCAAGTCTGTTCAGTCTATTCCAATAAATGTTAAACGCTCTGTTATTCCTTCTATTGCTAATTGCGCTAGATTTTATGCTTTACCCAAGGTACATAAAGCTGGCATTCCTTTCAGACCGATTGTTTCCAATATTGGTACGGCTTCTTATAAACTTGCAAAATATTTAGTCTCTGTGTTTTCTCCTCTTATGAGTAATAATGTATTCACTGTAAAAAACTCTATCGAGTTTGTCAAAAAAATTCAGAATTGCGTTCCAAATAATTCTTTTATGGTTTCTTTTGATGTGAACTCATTATTTACGAACGTTCCGGTCGAGGGTTCATTGTTATGCCTTCAGAGTAGACTGTCTGAATTTCATTTTACCTCTAAGGAAATTGAGGATTTAGTTTTCCTTACTCATACTTGTCTAAGGCAAAGTTCCTTTGTTTTTAATGGTAAATTTTATACTATGTTGGATGGTTTGGCAATGGGAAACCCACTTAGCCCCATCCTTAGTGATATTTACATGCATTACTTTGAGGTCAAGTTGTTTCAGAAACTACAGTTTCAATTCTATGTTCGCTATGTTGATGACTGTTTTGTTCTTATGAACCACGGTCAACTAAGCATTGATGATGCTTTATCCATTTTAAATTCCATTGATCCTCATATTCAATTCTCTTGTGAAAAAGAACAGAATAATTGCCTTCCATTTCTGGATGTTCTCGTTTCTCGAACTGAGTCCGGTTTTGAAACTACGGTTTATCGTAAACCTTTTGCTGTTTCCTTACCCCCACATAGATTATCGTCTCACCCTCCTAATCAAAAATATTCAGCTTTCAACACATATGTTTATCGTGCAATGAATATTTGTTCTTCACCTGAACTTCTTAATGCGGAACTTAACTATATAAGAGCTGTGGCTGCTGATAGAGACTATCCGCCCACCTTAGTTGATTCCATTTATAAAAAACTTTGCAAAAAATCTCAAAATGTTGTTCTTAATAGAACTTTTAACACTAAGAATTTAGTTGTTCTGCCTTTCTTCCCTGGTATCAGTTTTCAGGTTGCTAAGATTCTGAAGCGATTCCAATTCCAAGTGGTATTTTCTCCTATTAATAAACTTTCTTTCTCTTCTCTTAAAGATTCTATTCACCCTCTTAATTGCTGTGGGATCTATAAAATTGTTTGCAATTGCGGACTCGGATACATCGGACAGACCCGCCGTTCTTTGAAATTTCGGTTAAAAGAACATCAAAGCTATGTGAGAAAACAACAGCTGAATAAATCCAGTATTGCTCAACACTGTTGGGAATCGAATCACTCTTTTGATTTTAACTCTTATCAAATTATCCAAAAATGCCCCAATTCGTTGGATCTTGATTTTTGGGAATCTTTTCACATCCTGAGGAACCGTTCTAATTTAGTTAACGATCTTACTGCAATTCCCTATTTTTCCTCTGTGTGGACTGCTTTGTTAAAATTGGTTTAGATTTTCTATTATTTTTATGTAAACGTCGTACATTTCTTACTTTTATTTTTTCATTTTTTGCTTTCTTATTTCGTTTTGTGATTAACTAATTCCAATATGTTTATCCTTCACTCTGTTTTTTCTGCATTTCTCCATTTGATACATTGCTTCCATACATAGTTTTTCCCGCTGGTAAATTTATTGCTAATTTATTCAGAGTGGTTTCATTTTTGGACTTTTTGCATTGTTTATGGGTTTTCTTTTAAAATTTATTACTTAACGGTTTTTTCCTGATGGAATTATATAATAAATTTTGTCTCCACGTGTCATTTTATCTTTTTTGTTTTGTTTAATTTCTATTTTTTGATATTTATACTACCTCCTGTTCCACCGTGTTGCTTTTCTCGGATGACTTTTCATCCAAAAGCTCACACTTCTTTGCATTGAAAAAGGTGTTCCTTGTAACACCGAAACACGTGTCTGCAATCAATTGCAAGTTTTGTGCTTAATAACGTTGGATTACTGACATTTTAACATAAAATGAAGTTTGAGTCTTTCTAAAGGGGAAATGGTATATTATTTAATTATTGTTTACATGTTTCGAAGAAAGGATTGTTCGTGACTTAAGTGTTTACTCTTCTGCAACAATTATTTTCAAAGTCGATTTTAAATTAAAAATGTATATCTGCGACCAATTTATTTGTCATTGCATCTGAATTTTCTATGACTTTAGCGATTATCCTCAATATTACTTCAGTTAAAAGTTGAGTTTGCTTATTATTACAAAACGTACTAGTGAATTGATCGTCAAAGGCAGAATTAGCACCTGAAAGGCAGGGTTGCCAACTGCTCCGCATTTTGCAGAGTTGCTCTGAAAAGATAGCGAAACTCCACAGCTCCGCAAATTAGTTATTTTGCTCCGCATTTCCAGTTTGGTCTTAATTCTGACCAGGTTTACCAAAGATTCAAATAAAATAAAATTTATTTTATTATATTTTTCTAGTTTACTATAACAGGCATGTAAATATGGGAAATTAAAGATGCTTACTCAAAGCATAACATAGTGTTTAAACCTGTTTTATTAATTTAAATTTTTTTAAGCTAGCGCTTAAAATGATAATCAAAGCTCAAAAAAAAATTTTAGAACAGAGGTTTTGATTATTTTATACTGATTTTCATACAAAATACCGAGCTGCTCCGCAAAATCACCACAGCTGCTCCTCAAATAGTTTCTCCAAGGTTGGCAACCCTGCTGAAAGGCATAAAAATATTTTTGTTCAAAAAACGTTAGTAATGCACACTGCGAACTGATAAGTTAATTTAAACCAATTCCAAATTAATTTCAGACTCTATTTTTTTTTAATAGAATCTAATTTTTTTCTTTTATTTTTGCTTACTCGCTTAACCAGAAGACGTTTCTCTTAGTCCGCACTGTAATTATCAAGTCACTCCATTGCTGTTTAGAGCTGGACATAATTCGAAATATTACTCTATTAATTCTCTCGCTAATTTTCATGCTCATATTGCTCAGAATTTCAAAACGTTGTTCGAGATTCATAAAAATGATTTTCGGCAGCGTTGTTTTCAACCCAGGTTGCACATACACACTGACCAACTAATAAAATAAGCATGAGGGACATTTTTACTGCGATAGTGTTGGTAAATAAGGACTCTAATACCATCGGAATTCGCTAACAGCTAATCTTGAAATGGCAGCCTTATTTGCTGTAAGCCTTCTTGAACTGAATGACTGTAGATTAGAAACAGAAAGTGAATAAATTTTCTTGAAAAATTAGGATGGTTGTATCCACTCTGCGGCCGTTCAGAAGGGTTGAGTGGCCGTTGTTAGGGGTGTTTTTGACACTAAGTCTATGGGCGAATAAATCCGTGCCTCAAAAATTTGGCCGTTAAAAGGGATGGCCGCTTAAGACAAGTGTCCGCTCGAAGATGTTTTACTGTAGTTGAATTATCATTTGAAGACGATAGGATAAGAGAGTAAAAGTATTTCATGCGCTAGTTATTGATAAAAATTCAAAAAAAGGAAAAAAAAAACAATTATATGGCTAATGTCAGTAAGTTTTTGAGCTAAGTTCAATAAGAAAAATATCTATGTGTTTACTCAAGGAAGATGTTTTTTTCAATATCGAAGTAATAAAATAAAATTTTGCACACACAAACACAGCAGTTTCGTTTATCTACTAATATTTCTTTACTAATAATAAAGCTGAAAGTCTGTGTCTCTGGATGTCTGGATGTCGGGATCTCTGTATGTCTGTTACGCGCATAGCGCCTAGACCGTTCGTCCGATTTTCATGAAATTTGACACAGAATTAGTTCGTAGCGTAGGGATGAGCTCTATTTTCAAGGTAGACCGGGCAAAGCCGGGCAACGCAGCTAGTCATCCATAATTTGTAAATATACAGGCGAACCATATGACTTTTTAATTTTCTACTACGGGCAAAGCCGTGCGGGTACCGCTAGCTCCAAATAAAACAACATTTAATAAAAAGTATTTCATCTCATATAAAATGACGACGAAAATTTTGCTATTATATACTTTGTAGATTACTCGCCAGCCATGTCTCTCATCCGTCGCTAAAAATAGAAAATGACAAAGAAGGAAAAGAAAAGAAAGAAAAATTGTGGGTCAATAGGGCTAACTCTAAAGCAAATACTGCTACGAAGTTAATTTACTTTCAACGGCAAAAGGATTACATAGAAGAGCGATAAGTTTGTCCAGAGCTAAACGATCCTATTTTTCTCCATTATAGCAACAGCGATTTTCTAGCAGTTAAGAATCGTTCTATCTCACGATTGACTTATGTTGAATATTACTTCTACTATATCTCCTTCATTCGGTTCGGCACACTTTTTAAACACCTTTGCAAGCGCATTTCAGAAGAGTTTTTAAACATCTATCTTTTAGAATTCTTTGTATTACACTTTTTGAGACACTTCTGACGCTATTTATGAAACATTTTGTTTGACTTTACTAGTAGTTTTTGCTATTAATCTTTTCTTTACTAATAAAAAAGCTCGAAGTCTCTCTGTCAGGATGTCTAAATGTCTGGATGTCTTGATCTCTGTGACGCGCATAGCGTCCCGACCATTCGGCCGATTTTCATGGAATTTGGCACAAAGTTAGTTTGTAGCATGGGGTGTGCATCTCGCAGCGATTTTTCGAAAATTCGATTTTGTTCTTTTTCTATTCCAATTTTAAGAACATTTTCCCGAGCAAAATTATCATAAGATGGACGAGTAAATTACCAAGTTATCATAACGTGGAACCGTAACATGGGCAAGCCAATTGGCGAGAATTCACCATACATTATTTGTAAATATACAGGCGAACCAAATGACCTTTTAATTTTCTACTACGGGCAAAGCCGTGCGGGTACCACTAGTTTTAAATAAATCTCCTTGAGCTCCACATTTTAACTACAGCCAGGCAATGGGCGTTTTCCGACCGGAGAAGGGCATCCGTTTTGACTGAAGTCACGACACCCATCAATTGCTGTTGAATAAAATACAATTTCTAGTAGTGCATCAAATTAAAAGACTCTATTGACTAGAAGTTAAGGAGAAGGCTTTAGAAATTATATTTGTGCGAAAAAAGCGATGATTTCACAAGTAATCCCAAAAGTGCCTCCAGTCTGTTCTCAAATGTGATCCCCTCTCAACAGTGGAAAATTAACAAATATCCTAAAAGGGACAGATTCGAAACAGATTCGGAACACATTTCCGTATACTTTTTACTTCCTTTTACAAAAAAGAAAGTATTGTATTTGCGCAAAAATGTTCACTCAAAAATCGACCTTAATTTCCATTTTGCTCCCCCGAATGAATATTGATTTTTTTTTTCGACTCGACCACACGTGGATAAGTGCCTAAGAACGTATAGACACGTCAAATATCCATTTTGACGATTCCCGAGTTAATTGCAGCGAGTTTTCTCGTGACGTCTGTATGTACGTATATGCGTATGTATGTCGCATAACTCAAGAACGGTATATCCTAGAAAGTTGAAATTTAATTTGGTACGTAGACTCCTAGTGGGGTCTAGTTGTGCACATCTCCTTTTGGTTGCCTTCGGGAGTTTCTAAGGGGGTCTTTTGCCCCTTTTTGGGGGGAAATCATTGTTAATTTCGATGTAAAATCAAGTGCTGTTAAAATTTGGCGGACACTTGGCGATAAAGCGCCAGTCTTTTGGTCGCCAACTTGGTGACAAGTTTTGCGATTTGTTTTTTTAAAATTTGGTTTCAATTTGGCCACTGTTGGTGATATTTAGAGAATAAACTATTGAATCGCATTAAAATTGCCAATAATGGGGAAATGACATTAAATTGGAGTAAAAGGAAGTCATGTGATGCACACATCATCTCGTTTTTAACGGAACTCATTTCACTGCACATGTAGGCAACTAGAACACTTATTCAAAATTAAAGTGTTCAAAACGTTTTCTATTGTGTACTGGAATTTTGCAGTGTACAATTAGAACTGAAATTAAGCAGGAAAAAAGATTAAAAATGCAAAAAGAACAACGAAAATTAAAATGACCTATTAAGGCGTCACGTGCGGAATTCAGAAAGCATATTTCTTACAGGTATGAAATGAGATCGATGTTACTGTACCAGTATATATTTTTTTCTCACTAATTGTGAATATTGGTATGAAAACTCAACAGCTTAAATCAGGTAAAGTTTCATGTCCCCATCTTTCTTCTTAATGTTAAATAATTCTTACTCTAAAAAACGGCAAGATATCACGAATTTCTCTACATATCATGAAGAATCTAAGTTTTATGTCTATATTTTAACATTTCTTATCTACTTTTATGTCAAATTAATGGGCACGCTATTTAAAATACATCAATATGTTATAAGTACGCTTCAAAGCATAGAAATAGTCTGTTCCCATTTACTATTTTATCAAGCTCACAAAGAATTTCGATTTCTAAAATAGGAGCTATGAAATATTGATGCTTTTACTCTACGAAAGTTGCTACATATTTAATTTTTACTAGGTCATAGCTCAAAATGTCACTGTTTTTGAAAATGCAAATAGTTTTCTGAAGCACTTTCCTTATATATTCTGATTTTTAGTTCTAGTTGTCTAGGGGAATATTATCTGTTTCTGAATTTTTATTTTTCATTTGTTTTGCTAGCCTTTTTATAACATAAATAAAAGAGTTTATATTACGAAATCTAATTAACTATTCAGAGAGTAACCAGTATGTTGCTAAATATTACGGTCGTTCGATCTTTAAAGCAAAATATACTATTTGTGTAAAAAGTGCTTTTACGTAGAAACATTAACATATTTTTTTTTCAAAATGGAGTAAACTATGGTCATTTTTTCTTTTAGGTACATTATATATGACTTGAAACATATATTAACGTATTAATAAAAATAAACGTGTAACGTAAGTCGTTCGATAATTTAAACAGATTTGCGAAAAAGTACTTATGTATAGAAAAAGAAACACACTTTTGTCAAAATGAGTCAAACATGACCATTTTTCTATTACATTATAAATAAATTTAAATGCACATATGCGAATGAATTTTTAAAAAATGCATAGATTTGGCTCTACCCTATATTTTGAACAAAATTAAGAATTTCTGATTTATTACTGAATCATTTTTTGCCTCGAATCATATCAAGCATATGAAGTGAAATAAAACCATGAATTTTAGATTGATAAAATTTTCATCGTTGAAAATACTGCATTTCCAGTCATGTTTCTTTCGAAAATTAAATGAAAATTAGAATAAATTGGTTCAAAACTCGCAGTTTCAAAACAGAAACATAGGTTAATAGCTATCTACCTTTTTGAAAATACTAAATTACATTTCTCCTAAGATGTAATTTCTTTTCTGCATCTGAAATGCCTGTAGGAACCAACTGAATTAAAATTACATAAACTGTAAAGTTACCGTTAAACCTTTTGCGAGACTGAGATGTTAAGTATTTACAATTTAATACTTAGGAATTTAATTCAATGCACATTATAATATGTTCAATTCATATTTATTTTTCAAAAAGTGAATCCCGTTTATTTAAATAAAGCTAAAAATATACATATTTAAGAAAAACGCACCTAAAGTAGCCAATTTTTAAACCAATCCATCCCTAGAATTCAAACAAATTAAATAGAACCACCTGATTAGAATTCAAAACATTTGATCATAAAATCTTAACAGTCAGAATAAAGCTGTTGAGTTTCATTTTTCATATTTTTGAAAGGTTTTTTTTTTTCAAAATGGGATACTATATAAAATTTTTGAATCCTAATTCTAAATGATCGTCCGTGTTTTGAAATTTCATTTTGGTAAAATTGTATTTTGCACCGGTCCATATATCAGTTTTCAGGATACTTGAAACAAACTCATTTATTATGGTTTTAGAAAAAATAGAGACGAAATAAATTAATTTCGATTCTTTTAAGTTTTCATTTTTCTTCATTTATTTCAGTATTTTTACTCGGATGCAATTATCAATACAAATGAAGGAATGCGAGAATCGTTTAAAGTTGAAAATTAACACTTAGTTTTTATTTTAAAAAAAAGGGTCTAAAATCCTCATATGTTGTTGAAAACTCGATGAAAATGCAAAACAGTAACACATAACTACACAACTACTACTATCATTTAAAACTTAACATTTATATTACCTGGCAATAAATAGATAAAAATAGTTAAGCTTACTTAAGAATAAAGAAAAATATCGACAGGACACTTCTGAACTCCTTTATTATGTAGTTTATCTTGCTTGAAGAAAATTTTTCATCACCATTTCCACAATTATTATTTAACTACATACTATTTACTTAAAAACAAATTAACTGATAATCCTACACAATGTTTCATCGAATTTTCCACCAAAAGCAAACTTCCACAATAATTTTTCTTTTCATTCTCACCGTTGCTCATTGCCAATTCAGTAAACATAAAATATAATTCAAAAATAATTGATACTTAAGGAATCGTATGCGCACTTTAATGTAGTTTAAATTCGCAACTCCAATGAACTATAGGGGGCGCTGCAGCCCCTTTCTAATGGCGGATGAAAAAGGTAAAACAAACACATACCGTAACTTATAAGTTGCTTTGACGCTTTGTGAATGACAGTAATTTTTCAACGTAATTGTGGGAAGCTTTCTTTTCTATTCTTCTAAAATTACATTACACCAAAAACTGTCTGAAGCTTGTAATTTACCCCAAAGAAAACAGGCGGAATGGAATGCTTTACCTTTTTCGGTAGCATAGTTGATCTTCGCAAGGTAACGTATTCGAGCTCTGGAGTTGCGAATAAAAACAGATGATTATTGGGCGAAGACTTAAGTGAACGTCTGCGTGCATTAGCATGTAAAAAGAAAGATTAAAAAAAATACATAATGAGATTTCACCAAAGAGTTTGTTCTGGTATTCGCAACTCCAACAAACTATAGGGGCACTGTAGCCACCGTCTAATGGCGAATGAAAAAGGTAAAACAAACGCACGCCGTAAGTTAGAAAATGCAATAAGCCTAGTAATTTTGTTTGTATGCATGACTTTTTGGTTTTATTCTTTTTAAATTATTTTTTAAAGTCTTGTGGATATTCTGACACACGTAGAAAGAAATGAGAATTCAAGAAGCATTACTAAACGTTAGAAATTAATGCAAAACATGTAGTTTGTTGTTCTAAAGCAGCCATTTCCACGATGTTGAATTCGGTATTTATCAATTCTTGATGGAACTAAATTTTCATTGTGGCCATAAGAGCAGTATAAATATTTCACGAAACAAAACCTTTGTTTACCAGTGTTATCAAAAGAGGAAGACGATACTTTTTTGTCTTGTTTGGCTAGAGCTATTTGTTCTAAATTTGTAGCTGAGTTATTTCTCAAACTGCCGAATTGGTTAATTTTAATTTTTTCTGTTTCGTATGTTTCTAATTTCTGAATTATGATTTAATTCTGTTATGCATCATCAATAAAATTCTCACGGATACATGGTGGTAGTTTTCTTTCTAATTGATCTTCCATTATTTCTTTAAACTTAACGAATTCTGTAATCTTTCTACCGTCTTATTCCACACATCATAAAAAATAGCAATGGTTTACAACTGACATGCGAAATCTCGCCAAGGGTTCTTTGCTCGCACAATACTAAAACTATAACCCTAAACTATAATCCCACTATTTTGGCAATGAAAATTCTCAGCGTTAAACATTTTTCATTTCGTTCTACGATAACATATTCAAGAGAATATTTTGCAAACTGTCCATTCCAAATAAATGCTGCAGTAAAATTAGGTTGGTTAAGTTAATTATTTTTAAACTAGGCGGAGATGAAAGCCCTAATTATTTTGCTAATGTTATCAAATCCTTCTTTCGAGCTTAAGATTAAAAAACCCATATTCTTACAAATTCACACAAAACAATAAAAAACAAATTTACCTGGTATAACGTTATCCTCTTTAAAAAAAAATGCATCGAACAGACGAGAATTTCATGCTAATGCGAAGTTTTTTAATCCAGAGTTTTCTTGTGTTTACGCTTTCGTCATTTACGACAATCATCTCACTTTTTTGAGAGAAACAATGAAAACTAACATTATTTTGAGAAGCTCGAGAATACCATTAAGGGACGAAATAATTTCTGTTGCTGAAAGCAATCTAAGGCACATCGAATGCGTTAATAAATACTCATCACAAACTGCCTATGTTTACCAACAGACACACGTGGAACGCAATGTTTTTCCTTTTTCTTTAATTTTATAAATCACCGCAAGGTAGCGCATTCGAGCGCTGGAGTTGCGAATAATTGAAGATTTGCTTTCTTGTTAAATTGTCATTGCTCGTTCAACAAATGAATACATTTTAATTTTCTTAAAATATACTATTATTTAGAGTGTATTTAGGAAACCTTTTTCAATTTTTTTTATTACCAAAATTAACGTTTTCCGTTTGGTCTGAGCTAATATTTTCCTTTTTATGGGTTTTTTTCCCTTTAATTAAAATATTTTAGGCAGTTTCAACCAATTTTCCTTAACATCACGAGACTAGTATTCTAAGAGCAACATAACATTTGCATTTCGTTTTTATAGTAGATATACTTTTCTCAATATCACCCCACCTCCTAGCGATGCGCCTTAGGTTTTATATACATTTCCTTGAATGTATATTTCGGTGGCAACATACTATTTAACTTGTAGCTCCGCCATAAAACTCATTAGAATAAACATATATTATTCAAATCAAAAACACTCATAACTCTAATTTTCATCAGAAAACAAACCTTTACGTAAATGTCATACCTGTAATAAGTTTGTAAGAGATACATCCTCTCAAATCAAGATCCACTTCAACTTTTGAATAATAATTAGTATTCGACAAAAATATCATATATGTCTAATTTCAATTTAAATACGACGTTGCGATTATAAATTCAATTACTGCAGAATCCTTTTTCAATTAATGATTTTGATAAGGAAACTAAAAGCATGGCGAAGACGTAAACAACGAACTTATTGATTTTCTACGTTATCGGAAAATTTACCCCAGCAGCGGGCATTTACGAAAAAAAAAAAAACTTTTTGATACTCAAGAAAGCAAGAATAAAACTTCTATTTATAGAAAATATGAATTAAGCGTCCTTTTTGGAATTAACAGAACGTCATAAAACAATAAATCATAAATTTATCGCTAAAAGTTTGTACGATCTTGTTAAATTAGCATAAAAACCAAGGTGGTGTAGCTGTAATAAGTGAATTCACAAGGGAAAAATGACAAGATCATTGTTTGTCAGCAAAAACGTGAGCAAAAGACTTTGAAGATAATTTGTATAGCTGGTAATAAAATGTTATTTGTATAACTGTAAATGTTAGAGAAACATAACGTATTACATATTTTCAATAATTGCTTGTGTACATTATATATGAAATAAATAAAAATCAAGCAAAATGGATAAATGTATAATAAACATAAATAATGGTACCATTACTTTCAAGCCAATTTTTCGTTCTCAATTATTTGCTTACATTGAGATGAAATTCAACTTTTTGAAGATGTATTGTGATATCATTAAACCGAATATTCGAAGAAAATATTTCGGCAACGCTGGTTTTAACGCAATTTTAAATCACGCCCAACTTTTCGATGCGTTAAATTTTTCTGCATGAAACTTAACCTAAAACTATTAACTAATTATTCGAAGACATTACTATCAAAATTTCTGCAAGGTACCCTAAACTTGCTCTAATGCATTATTATGGGTTAATTCAAGACAAAGTCATGGAAAACATCTTTTTCTTTTTTTCAAGCTTGGTTGAATATGCAAGTATCGGCGAAACTTTTAACAGCTTTTGAATTTTGTAACAATATTATCTTTTTCAATTTCAGCATGTCTCAACATGGCTTAAAATAAAGAAGGCTGAATAGTATATTTGTCATTAGTTGAAAGCAGCGAATTTCATGTTTGGCTGCTGGTAAAAAGGACTATCTGTACTGAGAAATCACTATTGTTAGGCCAAAAGTGAAGGAAAAATTCGTTCCGCAGTTAGTTGAAGAAACCCTGCTTATACAAAAAAAAAAAAAAAAAACTTTTTTTTTCTTCCTCCAAAATTCTGATTTTTTCCTTCTTTACATTTCAAAATAGTTCCATTTTCAAACGTAATTATTTCTACATAATGTTATCAGCTCTCTTTTTAGCAGTTGTTACGTATAAGGCTGTGATTGATTAATTATAATGAAAAAGTTAAAAATAAAATGCAACCGTAACATTTAAACAATAAATTAAGCACCGAAAGAAAATTTTTCATATTTGAACACCTAGACAGAAACTTAATCTAATTTTCTTACACAAAAACCAAAGTCCGTGCAAAAACTGAAGTCATAAATTTATAAAAAGGATTGCTCTGTATTTATTAATCACTTCAAAAAAAAATAAATAAAGTTATTATCTTCAACCATCAAATTAATTTTTTCACTATTTCTTCTCCTGATGATTTAACGAAAATGAAATGCTTAAAATTCCTTGGGGAAAATTTTCATCTTAAATGTAATGTTTTAAACAAAAGTAGAGCAAAATAGGGCAAGAAGGATTTTTTAATGAGCTTCCGGGAACGAAGTTGTTTATAGTTCCTTTAATTCATCTCATTTGAAATAAAATGTGCTACTTGCGAAAAAAAGAAAGACAGTTGAGATAAAAATTTAAAAATAAATCCAGATAACTGAAACAATGAGAATTAATTTTTAGTATGATTATTCAAAATGAGTAAAAACATAGGTTTTTAAAATTTACTACGCTACATTTACGAGCAAGTGTTGATAATACAGTCATTCTGGGAAATTTTGATCGAAACAGTTTCTTAATTTTTAACTAATTTTAAAAATGCTGTTGCCTTTATTGGCCTAAAACTCTTAAAGTACTGGATAATTATCCGAATTTAAGAAAAATAATTATAAATACCATTGAACATTTTTAACACCACCGGGACATATAGGGGAGGGTGGCCCAAAGCGGGTAGGGTTTTCGAAGAACGGTCGAAAATTGTAGTTTTTGGACTTTTATCGCAACAATTTCGGTTTTATTTCCTAGCAGGGTTCTCTTGAAATTCAAAATAAAAAGTGATTTTTGTATTATTTCAAACCGAATATTTATTTATTACCAAAATATTACAAACATTTGAAAAACCCGCTTTGCCCAACATGAGAGCCCAAAGCGGGTAAGCTTAACTAATTGTGATTTGGTACATTTTCCAATCAAACATGAAGTTATAAATGATTAAAATAGTTGACTAGCTACCTGCCATTATAAAAAATATATATAAAGCAGTTGTACTTATGCAATTTAAAGTCAACACATTTGTTTATAAAACATAAAGAACTAACTGATTAAATTAATAGGCTAATTAATTGCCATCCTAAAAAATAACTTTATAAAGTTATACTTTTCCTATTGAAATATAAAACTGAAGTCAGTCCACGAGTCAAAAAATTATAAATAAATATAGCATTAAATCCTATACCCGCTTTGGGCCACCCTCCCCTATGTCTCGCAGATATTTCCAAAACACCGTATGGGATAGATAAGCTTAAAATTTAGTGAAGTGCATGTTCCTATGGTTTTCTGTGATGCCACTGATAATTTAGTGTTACATGTTACCGATAGATAACATTTAACCTGTTTTATTTAACTTACTAAAGCTCTATTTCAACAATTTTCTTTTTTTGAAAAGATAAAAAATTGGTGTTGAAAGGATTGAAATGAATTTTTAACCTGGTTCAAAGTTATCCTGACAATTAAAGCCGTTTTGAACCATGGTAGAAATGGGATGTAAAATATGTTTTCTAAAAAAAAATCCAGGTTTGAACCAAGAAAACAAAATTTATAAATAAGAAAACTCCTCATTTTAATTTTATAGCATCGCAAATTTATTATTATAGCATGAAGTCTTATTATGTAGAACAAGACTTTTTAACAATTTTATATCAGTATTCAGGAATAGCTTTCAATTCTTGTTTAAAACTGATTGCAGTGTTGCCAACTAATTTTTAAACACAGAATGTAGAAAACTGTTTTTATAATCTTGTCATCTAAGTGATGTATTAGGCTGTCTACAGTTTCTTGTGAAGTCAAATATGCTGAAAAATAGGAAGTTGTGCAACGTCAACCAATATGGTTCAAAGTAGCCTTAAGCTTTAAATTCAGCATAACATCCATTTTTAAAGAACACCAGTTTCAAAAATATATGTTGTGTGACTATAAAAGCATTGTTGTGTGGTTATAAAAGCATTAAACGAAAACTATACAATTATTGCAACTCTTAATAGGTCCAGTTATGATAACATTAAATTATTTAGTGCTCCAAATTCATTTCGCTTTTCAGTGAAATGTTTCATTCACAGTCTTGTATTTACATTTTGTCAGGCAAATATGTATTTTGCTTTTCTTACAAGTGCTAGTTTTCTGCAGCTAAGAAGGAAGAAATATTGTTCTAGGGGAGAGAAAAATTAGCGTTTGATAAAAAGTTTTGCCTTTTTTTTTTTTTTTTTTTAAATATTCAATTGCGCTTTGCAAATAAATGGTAAGGATGGTAATGATTATTTTTGTGCTAAAAGTATTTCTGGTTTTTTGATTCATTTAAAAGTTTTAGTTGCATTATAATATCATATTAAATTTCTGAATTTCATTTTTGTATTTTCAAACTAGTTTTATAGAAAATATAATTTAAACACTCCAGTCAATTATAATTCTAAGCCTCATGCTTAAATATATGAAAAAAAAATTTTTCACTTGATTCATAATGTATGTAAACGCAACTCAAGGTAAATGTTTAATAATAAATACTGAACTACGTATCGTTTAATCTAATAGGAGAATGTGAACAAACTTTTATAACTAATTTAATTAGACTAAACATTGCTCAGATTGAATCAAACATAATACATTAAGAAAAATTGAAAACAAGTTTGTTTGTTACTAAATAATTACTTCTGAAACTTGCTTGAAAACAAGTTTCAGAAGTAATTATTTTTTGTGGAAAGAATAAAAATGTTTAATTTCTGTTCAGTCATTGGTTTGACTAGTAAATGCCCGTTTTAAAATTTATTTATTATTATTTTTTAAATAACACTTGTACTTGAATTTTGGGTGCAAATGATTACTCACGTGACCAATCTGTAACCTGAATTTTTTACCCATTTGAATAGTTCAGTGATTAAGAATATTTACAGAAATTAGATTTACACAGTTTAAAATCTTTTAAAAATCTTAACTAAATTTTTAAGAAGAAATGCATGGCGATAATTAAACCATATATGATACGTGATGAAGGAGAATTCAAAGTTGATAAAATTTCAGTTTAAAAGTAGTTCATTGTTATCAATATCTAAAATATTTTTTTATACCAAATGAAGCTCGTTGGCCCTAAATTATTCAATTAATTTGCTTCTAGTTTTTAAGAATGCACATTCAAAAAAAAAAAAAAAAAAAGGTAAATTCTTAAACAATTTATGCTATTCATGTGCTATTTATGGACCTCAAAAGATATAAAATTACCCTCTCATGTAGTCATGTGGATCACTTTACGGAAAAGCTGACATTTTCTGCTGCACGTAAGGCAACTTTATTTCATTTCAAAATAAACTAAAAAAATTTTCTTTTTGCATTAAAAATCGCGCATGTATGTGTATTTTCTTAGAAAAAAAAATGTTTATTAATTTTCAAGATATTAAATTACTCTTCAAATAAAATAAAATGATGTCATATTCACAGTACAAAATGTCTGATTTTCTGTAAAATGTCCCATTATTCGTTTTTTTTTTTACCTTTCTTTTCTTTCTTTTTTTTTTTGAAACTTTCACTAAAAAATAAATACTAGGAACGCTATGCATGTGTTTAAAAATTTTGAAACTATAGATTTAGAGCATATTTTAAACGATTTCAGGAGTCTAAAAATGATGGCCAGAAGTGAATCCCGCACTTGACTGATAAACTTCATTCAAAAATTACAATTAAAAAAAGATGTTGGAAAAGCTTTTTTTCTTAAAAAATCGGAGAAGTAAGGTACTTTTACTATGTCAGTATTTTTTAACTTTTATAACACGAAATAATTTGCATAAATAAAAATTTGTGGACTTTTTAGAACAATATGTCCTATATGTGATAATGGATCTCCCACTTTTCCCACAGTATCATTATAACATAATAAGTGTGTGTGGGTAAATAACTAGTTTTCCTTCATATACAAAAAAATTAACCTTACAGAAAAGAATTTTAAACCATATCTAAGTCAGGGTTTCAATGGAATGAACCTATGTCACTAGATTGCAAGGAAAGAAAAAGTGAAAGTTTCCCAGTAAACGATACAGTTTATCTCACTCGCTCTTTAATGCACGACGTGGGCAATCTATGAGGACACCTACAAGAGATAAGGTAAAGAGTAAAGTTACCAGAAAGCACTTACAGTGAAAGATGGTATGTTATGGCTTTCCAGCCCCTCGGTCTTTCTAGGAAATTATTCACTCGCTGTTGTCTTTTTCGACAAGCTGCATCTTTCTGCCTTGTTTGTCTGTTTTTGGTCCCCTCCAGCAGACTATCTTTAGCACTGCAGCTGGAGTTCCTCCTCCGGAAGCCACCTTCCTCCTCGAAGCAATTGTCATTGTTAGCAGAGTTCGTCTTCTTTGATTTTTTGTCGAAACGGCCACCAAGATCGAATAATTCGATGAAAGCCACTCGGATCTCGCCTCCTCCCTCTTGGCCGGACCTTGATCGGGACATCTGATTGCCGGACTGATCTCTGTTTCCGCATGGTCTTCTGGTCATGCAGTAATAGATCGTCAGTCATGGCCAACCTGTCATAGCAGCAAGGCTACATAACCGCTGGAGTCGTCACCATAGCGAAATGAATACACAAAGCGAAACAAATTCTATGTATTTATACGCTGCCTGGTGAAAAAATAAAAATAATAACTGAGCCAGTTGTAACTGACGCTCACAAGCGCAGTCCGGCAGTAGTTTTAGTTTTTATTTCTTCTAGAAGAGCGAACGCTTCTAAGCGGCCGGACTTTTTGACAACGGCGTGCTTTGTGTTCGCTTCGACTCGCGCGGTGACTGATGGGTATAAGGGGGGAAAGAAAATGAAGTACACCACGTGACTAGAGTTAAAGGAGGGTGATTTCGCCTTTTAGAATTTTCACTACGGAGTGGAGTTATTCATGGTTTCTCTCTGGCCAGAGAAACATGTTTTAAATAAGACTGAAGTGAAACAGAAACAAAATTTCACGGCCGAGAAAATTTTTGCAACTTGACGGGATTTAATTAAGCATAAAGTTCATCATAACTAACGACTAAATATTCTTAGAGAAGTCGTAAAACTTTTGTTTCTGCGCGAAGAATCCAATGAAATTCAAGAAGAGATATTCTAAACGAAATTAATTACGTTAAACATTAAAACAAAAACTTTTTCATTCATTTTTTTATAGTTTTCTATTCAGCAGTAAACCGTACAATTACTTCGATTTACTGAAAGATAATTTAAGAAGAATGTTTTGAAAATTACTGACTTTTGTTTTAGAATGACTTACGTTATGAAATATAAAGTTTGCAATCCCGAGGGCAAAAAGAGCTGCTTAATTAATACAAACTCAGTTTTAATGACTACAAAAATTGACACTAGTTAAAACTTATGTTTATATTTTACTGTTCTACAGTGACAAGTAAGTTTGCTTCGATTAGCTGAAATACTACTGAAAAGCAGTGTCAATAGATGTTTTGAAACGGAAAAATTTGCGAAACAGACGTTGATTAATGCAAATTTAGTTCAATGAGTACAAAAATTAAAACTAATTAGCAACATTTTTTTATATTTCACTGCCCTGCAGTAAAAAGTAAATTTACTTCAATGTGCTGAAATACAACTAAAAAGCAATGTCGACTGATGTTTTGAAACAGGAAAGTTTTAAATCCGGAGCATAAACAGACCTTGAATAATAAAAATTGAGTTTTAATGACTACAAAAAAATAAAACTGTTTAAAAACTTTTTTATAGCTCACTGTTTAGCAATAGAAAATAAATTTACTTCAATCAGCTGAAATACAACGAAAAAGCAATATTGTTTGATGTTTTGAATCCGAAATGTTTGAAATCTAGATGGAAAAAATTCCTAATTAATACAAACTCAGTTTAAAAGAATTAAAGCTTCTAAAATGTAAGACTAAATCAATTAGGAAACCTTGAGCTAAACTTTTCATAAAATGCTGAATTGATAACAAAATATACAGTTGAAGGCCCGTTTGAAAGCTATTACCAACTTTCTTTAATTAGTTACAGTGAAAAGAGAAATTTTTAGGAAGAGAACTTTTTATTAAATTTATTCATTTCATTTTATAGCATCAAAACTTTTACTTTTCATGAAATCGGAAACTGAAGCATTTCAATCAGTTTTTTGGTATTAATTATATTTTAAGAAAACAATTTCATGTAAGTTTTTTACTGTGCAATTTGAAAAGAAAAGAAAATTTGATTTTATTATTGTTTTAATCAAATGAACTTCGGTATAAAAATTCTACTAGTTATATTAATGTGAATGGACTCAGAAAATAATGTGCATCTTGAAAACGGAATAATTTATAGCTTACGGATAATTTGCTGTTCTGGATAATTTTTTATCTGAAGTTTTTATAACACCTTACACAATTCCAAATAGGCAGTTAAGCTGCGTTTTCTTTCTTTTTCCTTTTTTTAATTGTGTAAAAAATCCACGTTGTACATAGAGTAAAATAACACATGGCATGCTAGTTAATGATAAATATACAGAGTATCCACCCTTATCGATGTCCAATAAGTGATTGCTAACCCGTAAGAGGCAGGTGTATAGTTCAAATTGGTAAAAATCTTTTACTGACATAAAAAATTACTATATTCGAAGTTTGGTTAAAAAAAATCCAATTTTGTAAAAATTACAAAGTCTATTTTTATACAGTGCCCTGGTCTTAGAAATCATAATCCTCATATATATGATAGCAGATGATGCTTACGAGTAACGCGCGTGTTTCAATAATGAAACTCGCGCCACGGCACGATAATATGTTTTGGTAATGTTTAACATGCTGGAAAAGGCTTTAGTGTGACAAGGCTGAACTCGATCCGGTAACTTAATTCTTTTACTAGTAAGACTGTGTCATTTCAGGGGAATGAAGAAACGATAAAACGGTCAACAATGAACGCTACCTCCTGGAGTTGAGGCAATTTCAACTATGAAAATATTAACAAACAGGCAATGACATTCATTCAAATGTAGAACCAATTTTCACCCTTCATACCTTGACGGGAAATTTTCTAGTTAGTTTAATATTCTTGACATGCTTACATATTAAACTTTAAAAAAAAACTCTCTTCTACAACCAAAATTGACCGAGTTATAAACTTCTGAAAAATTACGTTTTTCAAAAATTTTGCAAATTGAATGTTTGGCAATAATGCTTTGATTTCTAAACCATGCATGGGTTGCGATATTTACGGATCAAAAACTATTTAAGCATAAGTTGTTTTTGAGTTTTGGAGGCGAAATCATGCTCTAACTTCAAAATATCGATTGTATAGCTAAAAGTGATCCTCTAATTGGATTTTAAATTATACACGTGTGAAAGAATCTCTTTTTGCACCTCTTCCGCGAATCAGACTGCGGTCTATATCGTCGTCTCAGAGCAACAGAAAGACATCTAATCCCAGGAATAACACTAAGATATCTTACTGTTGTTCTGATGCGACGATATATATAGTTACACGACTAATATGGGTGCTGAATATGTCCCGAATGCTACGACTATCTTTTATTTATCAAATATATTTTTTGATTTGAACATTAAACTTTTCCCTGCTGCGGCCTTTAATAGACAGCGACTAATTTCCATGTCGTAGATCGTGCAATTCTATTCCTTTTACCAAATATCATAGCAATATTCAGATTTCTAAAATTTTACTGTTGAAAACTTACCATAAAACAAAAACGGCAACGTTTAATAACAAATATCTCAACAGTGAAAGGGTTAGTTAAATAGTTCTGCAGACTGATACAATTTCTCCGAGGTTAACAGAAATAAGCATCATTACAGTGTTAAAATTAACTTAAGTTTACTCATATTATTTTAATCGAAAATAACAAAAAGGCTTCACTGAGAGAGTTTCTTCTATTGGATATTATTTCAAAAATAGTAAAATATTCATGAATGAGCTATCGCGGTAAAATATGCGTAGTGTGTAAAATTTTAATATTCTTTCGTATCGTAAATAAAATATTACTTATCTTTAAAAGGTTTCGACATAAGTCTCAGAAAATGTTTTTTTTTTATACACACACACACACAGGCTTATAGCATTTCTATAATTACATATAACTATATGACTGTTTTTACATACCTGTGTGTGTGAATTCATCGTACGAAAAAAGCTGTACTTTTTACCTTACGGAAGATACATCTATAACATAGAACAAAAGTTTTCTTCAGTTGTAAATTACTGAGTAGAAGAAATGAGAGACGCGCCATAGAATTTACCTTTCAAGGAATCGCTGCCATAATTTCCTGGATTTTAGCGAAATCACACTCAATGCTAAGCTATTAAGTTTTCCTACAAAGCTGGAATTTGATTCCAAAAGCTTTCCAATCTTCAGTTTCCTTCACTAAATTTGTTCTAATGAATCGTAAATGGCAAGTGCAACCAGAACTTGCTGTATAAATAATTCAAGATTTATTCAAATTTCGTAACCCTTAAATATTGTGACCAAAATTGTCGTACAAATATTCCAAGCGGTCTCGCAGACCGATCGTTCGAAAAAAAAAAAAAAAAACAGGGTTAAAAAATCAAATGCAAAAAGTTTTCATTATATTAGCATTTAATTCAGAATTTTTTAAAGTCATAGTTCCGTTCTAAAAAATGCAATAACACAGTCAAAAAATAAATAATTTGGATAGATATGGCAGCTGTAAAAGCACATAAAGTATTTTCGCATTCACTTTTTTAAAAATATTTATTATTTATCCTATTTATTCAGTTTTATAATTTAATAATCGTCGATGTAATTTCTGTTAGAATATTTTAAGTCAAAGCATTAAAAATTAGTTGAAAAATACAAGATCTGTTGGAAAAGAATTCGAGCTTGGGCCAAGGGGGAAAAACTAGCAAATCTGGAGCGTTGAAAACCTAATCCATCACCCCTCCTCCCCAAAGTCTTCCCCTAAAACTCCTCACACTTCTCACAACGGTGCTGTCATTGGTGGAAACATACCGAAAAACACTGTTTCAGAAAGAAGTTCAGTTTGGCTGTCGTTGCAGCCATATTGTCCTCTCTTGTCAATAATCTCGTACATTTCAATTGTTATTTGAATTTGGGAAACAGCCATTTTCAGGAGACAACATCAAGACCTTGAAGAGCTCGTAGAACCACAGGAGTCTGTGGTGTTAAAAACGTCTAAATAATGTGCGAGAAACGTGCTGGAAAATATTCACCAAAAGCCGTTTGCATCTCCTGAATGGTTTCCACTTAGCTGTAGCTTGGTTTCAGGCAAAATTTGGGGCAGTATTGCTGCTTCCAGTCGTTCCGTCATTTTCCTCAATATTATAAAAGTCCGACTAGAGCATTACATAGGGGAAGGTGGGGCAAGACGAGATAGCGGGGCAAGATGAGATACTGAAGCTCCTCATTATTTGGGTGCAGACATCTAGCGGAAAAGTAGTCAAGTAGTTGCAATGGAAGAAGAAGAAACCACGTTGGTTGAATCAATCATTTTGTGCGCGGCATTTGCATCGTATAATATATTCTTCTCAATTTTCGTGTGTTTCGCCGTACTCCTATTTTGTTGGGTCATCTTTTCAAGTGTAGTTTGGTGAGTACCATTTTTTAAATCTTTTTTGCTATCATATAATCGCAATCCACAATTCAAAAGGATAAATTTACAGTGATTTAATGTAATTTTATTTATAATCTGATCTTGAGTAGACAGTGAACACGACAAATGGCGCAGTGGGGCAAGACGAGATATTGTAAGAAGGGCAAGATGGAATACTATCTCATCTTACCCCACATGTACTGAAATTTGTTTTTAATTCTTTTCAGATTTCTAATTATGGTGAGAACTTACCAATGAAAGACAAATAGAGGCAATTGGTCGCAAGAATCGATGAAACATGCCATTGAATCCATAATGAATGGCGAAATGGGATTTCAGAAAGCATCCCGAGCTTATAATGTACCACGGGCTACACTTCATAGAAAAGTGAAAGAAACTAAAACACAGTCGTTGGACAGGGGTGTTTTCACGGTTTCAACAGCTGGAAAAATTTATTCAAACAAAGAAACCGCATGTGTAGATCTAGTTAAGCCTTTGGGCCCAATCAAAACTATTTTTTCTTTGGAAGAAGAAGACCTACTTGTGGACTATATTTTGAAAATGGAAGAAAGGCTATTTGGCATTACATCGTATGACCTTAGGCTCTTGGCGTATCAATGGGCTGAAAAATTGGGGAAAAACCACAGCTTTAACAAAGAAAAACAAATAGCTGGTAAAGATTGGATACTCGCATTCAAATCTCGCCATCCTCAAATTGCACTTAGAAAACCAGAAGCTACGAGTGCGGCCCGAGCAGCTGCTTTCAACGAAGTTAATGTTGGAAAGTTTTTGATCTATTGACCCGTATTGTAGATGAGAATAAATTGACACCAGCAAGAATCTATAATTGCGACGAGACTGGGGTGTCAATAGTACCAAAGCATAGATCAAAAATTCTCGCTTTAAAAGGTAGGAAGCAAGTTGGTTGCCTGACGTCCGCTGAGAGAGGCAGCACTGTCACCATCGAAGTTTGTTTTAGGGCTGCTGGAGAATACATGCCTCCCCTTTTTGTATTTCCTCGCGTCCGTGCAAATGATCAGCTCATGAACGATTGTTCACCAGGGGCTTGGGCTGAATACCATGCAAGTGGCTGGATGCAGTCAGGAATATTTTTCTCTTGGTTTAAGAAATTCGTCACATGGAGTCGAGCAAGTAAAGATGCACCAGTTTTACTCCTTCTTGACGGTCACTGTACACACACAAAAAATATGGCTGTGATTGATTATGCGATAGAGAAGGGTGTTATTATCTTATGCTTCCCACCACACCGTTTACGACCACTTGATGTGAGTTTCATGAAACCACTAAGTGTATATTACGATCAAGAGGTGGCTAATTGGCTTCGAACAAACCCTGGTCGTGTGGTTACACAGTTTCAGATAGCAAAACTTTATGGAAACGCCTTTGTAAGAGCAGCAACTATGACAACTGCAGTAAATGGTTCCCGTAAGACTGGTATCTGGCCACTCAATCCAACCGTATTTGGCGAACACGATTTTGCACCGGCTGAAACTACAAACAGAGAACTTCAGCCTACGGTGTCCCGACGTCCCAAGCCTGTAACTAATGAAGCTACAAAACCGACGGGCGACAGTGCTGATGCTGTTTGTGTTCAAAATTCTACGTCTAATAACCAATGTCAAGGCTTACAAAATCCTAAACATGCGGGTAGCCAAGGCTCACTCATTTGTACACCCTCATCTCCTCGTACAATTGAGGTATTGTCGAAGATTGTATATTCTCCAGAGGATATTTCGCCAGTACCAAGCTGCAGTTCATTCAAAAATGAGAAAAAGCCTCGCAAACGTCGAAAAACTGCGGTTATCACGGAATCACCATACAAAAATGAACTACAAAATGATATAATTATGAAGGCTGAAAAGGAAAGGAAGAAAATAGAAAAGTCTAAGCAAAGAAAGGAGAAGAATATAAAAAAATCTAAGCAGAAAGAGCCAAAGAAAATGGAGAAATCTAAGCAAAAAGAGGAGAAAAAAAATGGGAAAATCTAAACTGAGTGAAGAGAAAAAAAATAGAAAAATCTAAGCAGGAAGAGGAAAAGATCGAGGAGCAAAAGAAGAAAAAACGAAACGTGAAAAGGAATTTGGAAGAAATATTTTCATGGACCTCACCAACTAGTACAGCAACAAAAGTTGGCCTGTCAAAAGATAAAGGCAAAAGAGTGAAGATTGAAAAATCAAAACCAAAAACTGTACTTAAATAACTGTACTGGCTCATGTAAACACTGAATCTCATCTTACCCCACCTAGTGGGGTAAGATGGGATTTTAGCACGATAAGTTTAAACATGCGCCTAAAATTTTCTGTTGGAAATAAAATATTAAAGTCAATGTTTATTCATTTGAGAGATAATAAAGACATTGTTTTCGAATTTATTTTTGCCTTATGTATGCCACCACAACTGTTTTTTGGTTAAGTATCTCATCTTGCCCCACCCTCCCCTACTACGTCAGTAAAACTCTGCCAGAGACTAACAGTATTGACAGACGAGGAAAATTTATGCATAAGTACAAAATTTCAAAGGCAGCCCATGCAAGAGCACATGATTCATAACAGTTCAGTTTTCTCACACCACAAAAAAGTGTTTTCCAACTACGCCGACCCCCCCCCCCCCCGGTTTCAGTTTTAATCATACCTTTTGATATAGTAAAGGGGGAAGGAAATTTGAAATTTCGGCGAAACTTGGGATAAACCAATAAAAAAGGAAGGTCGGACAAACTTCTAAGAGCCCTTATATATCGTGAGAGCGGTAGCTATATTTATCTGCTCCTTATCTCAGCCATTGGTGGCAATATTTGTTATTTCATCATGTCAAGTTTAAGGATTGAATGTGACGAATGCTCAAATAAGTAATATTCCTAAAAAGAGAATTATGCATCCCAATCCTCATACAAATAATAGTCAATGATAGAGTAATCCGCGTGTTTCAACAATGAAACTCGCGGCACGGCATGATAATTTGATAATATGTTTTGGTAATGTTTAACATGCAGGGAATTATTGCTTGCTATTGGCTTTATTGTGACAAGGCTGAACTCGATCCGGTAACGTAACTGTTTTACTGGTAAGACTGTCATTTCAGGAGAATGAAGAAATGAAAAAGCGGTCAACTGTGAACGCTACCTACTGGAGTTAAGGGTTAATCCACTGGAGTTAGTTTTACAATTTCAACTATCAAAACATCACCAAACAGGCAATGGCTTCGTACACATGTAGAAGAGTAGAAGCAATTTTCACCCGTCATACCTTGACGGGCGACTTTCTAGTGAAAGACTAAAATGGAACTGCGTTGAAATGAGGAATAATGCATTGTGCGGAATTCACAAAAAAAGGAAACATGATTCTTTACTTAATTATAGAAAGATTTCATTTCGCAACGAGTTCAATCAGTTTACCTCATGCGTAAGAGAAACGTGTTTAAGTGTTCTTTCTAATATCAAATACATCACGTGCTTGTCCATTGTTGTTACATTTATATGCACTAATGGCAAATGTATTATATTCGTATAATTGTTTTATTGCCTTACATACACAGTTATTGAGCTCTTTATCCATTCACTTTCGTTTCTTACTGGAAAAGTTACATATTTGAAACGCTTAATAATCATTTTTTTAAGATCTTAAATCACTGCGGAATACGATTTTGTTTTCATTTAGAGATGTACTGACGAATTATGAAGATAATTCTTTAGACTATCAACAATGTCTACAAATTATCTTTGTGAGCAAAATTATTTTTTAAGGCGATTTAACTATAAAATCTTTGGTAAAGTGATTTAGGTTTACGTGTGCGGGAAAAAATAGTTTTCTATAGAATTATGATAAGAACACAAAACTTAATGTGAGTAAAGCTGTTGAAGTAATGATGAGTTGTTTTCATTATCAAAGAACGATTTGTTTGCTAAGTATATACATTTTCTTTCTTTTTTATTCACAGACTGAGTGAAACAGTAATGATGAGTATGTGACGGATTAAAAAAATTTACGGCTGGTCTAGGATTTTTTTTTTTTTTTTGTAATTTATTCCACTGTCCTGACTGACACTCTGCAATTAAAGCCAGTGCAGCACCTAACTATATCCAACAAATCAATCAATAAAACAATATAAATTGTTCCCAACATACAGGGTGACGATTGTTGAGCTACACGGAATAAAAATTTAAAATGTCAAAAACTAATGAGTTTGGAGATAAGGAGCAGACAAACAGCAACATTCTGCAAAACTCGCTAAAATATCACGACCCAGTATAAATAAGTGTGACTCGACTGATGCTATCGGCATCGGCATCGGCGACCGATGCTAACTTGGAGGAAACATCGGTCCATCGGCCTTAAAAAACATCGAAAAGCCGATGGAATTGTCCGATGTTTTCGGAAAAAAGGATCTTTGCTATTTTACTTTTTAAAGTAAACGGAGCTATTGTTTTCATATATTTTTTTTTCTTTTATTTCAGTATGAATTTCTATTTTAGTCACCCCTGAACGAATTTTTAATATTACATTCAGGTACACACAAGTTAATTATCGCTTTGTTTTGCAACTGGATGTACGTATGTATCTCTCATAAATCATAACTCAAAAATGGTAAGCTGTAGACAGATATAATTTCGTATCTGGGGCTGCGTACGTTCCAGTTGTGCACTTTCCTTTTTGTTTTCAATCGGGTGCCCTAAAAGGGATATTTGCTCATTTTTTGTAGCTATTAACTACTTATTTCAATACAAAACTAATATAGCATCTTAGACTGACGATCATTTGGTGATATATTGCCGAATTGGAAACCAACTTGGAAACAAATATGAGATGTCAAAACCGGTTTTTGTGACATTTTGTTAGATTCCCGTTGAACCGGCGTAATTTTTAATTTTTCGATATTTGTAATATGAATCACAGTAATGCAATCTTTTCTGTATTGCTTCGACGTAGATACAAGTTTGGGGTCCTCTTTCACTATCACGGAACCTGTCGAACATTTATCAGAAGCATTTTTGTAACTCCTACGTAGCCCCTATGGTCATGGAGCCTCTAGTGCAATTGCAACATTTGCGATATTTTAAATCCGCCACTGCACGTCAAAACAAACTGGGGTGCAAGTTTTAAAGGGGGTTTTCTGCTCTCTCTAAGGCAAGGGTTCTCAATCTGAGTCGGGGGAGGTGCACACCTCCCTAGTGGGCGAACAAGAGTGTCCTGGGAGGCACGATTTTTAGAAAAAAACAAAATGAAAAAGTAAAACTAACTATAATCTGCTCAATTTTGTGGCCACATGTGAATATTTTCGACATTATCGCCTTTTTCAGGTTGTTGGTGTAGTTTTCATCCACATGTGAGTGAATCTGAGTTATGAAAAATCGATGATTTTCGGAAAAATTCTCTCTTTTTGTCAAATATTTAATCCTAGCGCCTCCCAGGACCAGTATCCATGAAAATTGTTACTGAGAAAGTTGAAGAGCGTTAAATTTCCTTCACTTTGATATGCTTTTTAGTTATATTTTATTCAACCAATCAAAAGTTAAAGAGTTTCAAACACCCACTTTCATGGCAAAACATGGAACACTTGCCATTCACTAATTTCAAACTGACTCGAAAGGAACGCGCACTTCCTCTTTCTTCAATGAATTCGACAATCCTGATGGACAATAAGAATAATTGTGGATTACTACAACAAAAATGATGTTCGGTCGGGGGGGGGGGGGGGGGGGTCGTGAAGTTGTGATAAGAGGGAAGGAAAGACTAAGAAGTGTGACATCAAGCATTTTTTAATACGAATATGTTTATAAAAATTAGTTTATGAAAAGGTGTACTTTGTGACAAAGTGTTTATGAAAAGTACTTTGTGACAAATGGGGAGGGGGTCAAAAATGTTGAAAAAAGTGTAACATCATTTACGGACAGTCCCTTACCAAGAAATCGGACGAAGATTTGCAGAACTAGATATGTGCAGGATGAATTAGCTCTATACCCATGGCATTATTTAACGAAAGTGAACTGAGGAAGTGCAGAAAGTCAGCACTTCCTCAGTAAGAAATTTGTCAGAAGTAATTAATGAGAAAACATATTGAAAGTCCCCAACCCTGGGGGGAGTTAAAGTTGGGAAGGGGGAGCCAAATTTTGTGGTTTTCGATTATATCTCGGAAACGGCAGGAGAAATGTGTTCCGAATAAAAGTGAAAGTTAACTAAATTTTTTGTGAAAATGTTTTCATACATATCATATTTCCAGTGGTTTTTTAGGTATGCGTTCTTAGAAACCAATGCTTTTCGAAAAAAAAAATATATTGTTCTTTTTGTCTCAGAGTGTTTGTGCCAAGCAGGCGCTCAAGGAATCTTATGCAGCAATTATGTTTATTTTTGTAGAACATAGATTGCCTCATTTAAACATTAAATTTAAAATTTAGGTAAATAAATTTCAATATATTCTTGACGTGCTGTAAATATTGTGCATATTTCAACGATTAATTGCTCAACCAAGGGAAAGGAAAATTTATTTCCCGCAGGGATTTATAGAGTGAAAAAGATGTCGAATTGACAGCACAGCAAAAGAGAGACAGAATGATAAAAGAAATCATTAAAATATTGAATACCGCAGTTTTAGTTTTCTAGACTTTCGAATTAAGTTCTCATTTCCGCTTAGCTCAAATTCAATTATTATTGAAGACTAAAAACGAAAATATGTAAAATAAAAGACTTTTTACTTTTGCCAATTTCTATGACGATAATATAATGCTAGCACAATTGCATGGAAAAGACTTTTTTCCTTAGAATGTAGAATGTAGGGTATCTTAGTAAAAGATGAAGTTTTTACTTAACTTGCCAAAATTTGGTTCTTTCATAATTTTTACTGTATTTTGAAAAATACTGAATTTTTATGTTTATTCATAGTTAGCAGGAATAATAACAATAATAATATGAAATAATGATAATAATAACAACACCAATAATAATAATAACAATAATAATAAGTTATTGTCATAATAATATGTTATTATTATTATCATTAAAATTATTCTATTATTATTATTATTATTATCATTTTAATTACTTTTATCATCATCTCCATTATTATTATTATTATTTTGTTATTATTTTAGGTAATAATAATAAGTAATAATAATAACAACAATAATAGTTAAAATAATAATAAATTATTGTCATAATAATATGTTGTTATTATTCTCATTAGCAAATTTGAAACTACACTCTACAACAAAAAAGTCGACGCACCAAGAAGCAATCATCCGATTGCTTTGAAATTTCATATGCATGAGTGTTTTGATCAGATATCAAATGATTAAATTTGGTGTCCGATGAATGAATAGTTTGATCTCCTGCGCATCGGAACTGCGCATCCAGCTGATGTATATAAGAAGCAGTTCTTCAACGATTGTTAAGAGTTTCGGTTTGGTTGCGATTCAGATTAACTTTTAACAACTTAAAAAATGCCTTAAAAAGATGCAGAGTTCGGGCACGTCTTATCATTGGATTGACAGAGGCCGGTTGGAAAAATCGGAGAATCGCTCGTCATTTGAGTTTAGCGATGCCGCGATTCGAAGGTGTTGGCAAGGATGGGTGGAAAATGGCAAAGTTCAGCGTCAGGATGGTAGGGGTCGACCTAGGACCACAACAGATCGTGAGGACAGAGTGATTGTCCGATCAGCTGTCACAGCAGCTTCTTCATCTCTATCATATCAACCATCAGACGTTCAACCCAAACACCAGTGTCCATCATGACCATTTATAGACGATTGAGACAGCGAAATCTACGCTTGCGCCGACCGTTACGCCATCTGCCACTGACGCCTGCACTGTCGCCACTGTGGAGCCAGATTACAGTGGTACATGGCTCGATCAAGTTGGAATGATGTCAACTGGGGACGTATAGTCTTTAGCGACGAATCCCGCTTCCAACTGTGCCCTGACGATCATCGAAGACGTGTTTGGGGGACACTCAGGACAGAGGGGGGATCCTGCTTTCATAATTGCACTCCACACCGGTCCTCAAGAAGCCATTATGGTCTGGGGTGCATTTCCTTTGATACCCGGACCCCTTTGGTCGTAATTAGAGGTAGAAGTACTGCACAGCGGTAAGTCGACGTCATTCTACGACTTGTTTTGCTACCGTTCCTTTTGCAGTACCCTCGGCTGGTTTTTCAGCAGGACAATGTGAGACCACATACGGCACGTGTTGCTATGAACTATCTGCAAATGATGATCTGCTATGAACTATCTGCAAATGATGATCTGCTATGAACTATCTGCAAATGATGATCTGCTATGAACTATCTTGTCAAACACTTCCTTGGTCTGCCAGGTCGCCAGATCTCTTTGCCATCGAGCATGTCTGGGATATGATGTGAAGGCGATTGCATCTGGCACGGAATGTTGATGACCTCGTTCGACAATTGGAGCGAATTTGGCAGAAAATGCCACAGGACGACATCCGTTAGCTTTATTGGTCAATGCCACGCCGTGCTTCAGCTTGTATCCAGGCTAGAGGCGGGTCAACACCGTATTTAATTTGTTACTGTAACTCTGACATAAATTATTCAATTGTTCAGAGATTTTAATCATTTATTATTCTGTACATTGTTTTCCTATCCACCAATTTTCGTGTCAATCGGACAACTCCTTCCTGGTGCGTCGATTTTTTTGTTATAGAGTGTACAATATAAGAAAGCACGAAATGCCAATGCAGAAGGAGATCTTTTCTTTTAAAAGGATGCATAGATGTGTTACAAACAGGGTGTTCCGTTTTAACCTACAAAAACCTCTATTTTCGCAACCGTTAGTTCTAGACGCATACTTCCAATTGCAAAATTTGTTCAAAATCAGATGCGGAGTTAAGATATTGAAAGTTTGAAGCGAAAATAAAAATGAGTCAAAAAATACAAAAATGAACTTTTTATACGGGCCTCAGGAGCCCTAACTTACATTTAGGGAAATTATCCCCATTGAAAACATTTCCGACTCGAAAAGTTAGAAATTAGTACGACCAATATTCACCGAGATATGAATCGCAGCATTTTGTGACTCACACCACTTACAATCACCGTTAATAACACCTTTTGGGGGAAATATAGCAGTTAACAAATGTTTAAAATTATATATGTGCAGAGTGTGGTTTCTCAAATTGTTCGAGGTTTCGCAGTGTGTTTTTGTGTGTCACTGCTTAACATTTGCTTGAATTTTCGGATAGCAATGAAAAATATATATACCTTGTTTTTTTTACGTTGACATCCTGTCATTCTTCTGAAAGGGAGATAAGTTCCAGTCTCATCCTGTGTATGGTCCCTTAAAAAACTTTGAAATGAAATATCTCCTTGAGTTTTGGTCGTACAAATTTTTTGTGTCAGTAATAGTTTTCAATGAAGATTATTTCTCTAAATATAAGTTAGGGGACCTAGGGCCCCCTAACTAAAAAGTAAAATTTTGTTTTTTTGCTTCAAATTTTCAATATTTTAACTCCGCATCTGATATTGAACATTTTGGCAACTGGAAGTATGTATCTAGGACTAACGGTTGCGAAAATAGAGGCCTTGCAGGTTAAAACGGAACACCCTGTACATGTATAGTGCAGTTTTGATGTACCCGAGGGATGTAATCTACGACACCTCGATATTAGCGAAACTTTCGTGTTATAAAATAATCTATATATTCAAATACTTTCCCTAGCATATCCTCTTTTCATTCCAAATACTATACAATACAGAAGAAAGTAAAACTAGACGTGGAGCAACAGGTTCTTGTTCTAACGAAGCTGGTTCCAATCAATTGATCCCTCCTCAATTTAGATTGACTGTTCTCTTAAAACTCTCCATACTATTGCAAGCAATAACCGTTTGCGTAAAATATCAACAAGCTCATAAATGCCGACATTTTCCAGTTTCAAGATAAATCTCAGATTTCTCAGCGACTTCTGGTCCAACTTTCTATGCAAATTTCCAGTCTATCAGCATTGTCCATTCTAATAAATTTAACCAACTGAACTGCTATCCTTCTGCCTGTCTTTTGTACGAGACGATACATTTTAAGCCTTCTAAGCGCGAAATTATAGTCCAAATCTGAAAGTCTACATACCATCCGCGCATCCTTTATTTCAACTCATCTCAGTTACGTAATAAATATCTTGAGGTCAGGTGGTGTAAAATGACTACAAATTGCGCTATTTTCAGAGTTATACTCTCTGTAACAAAATAAATAAATTAAAAAATAAAAATGAAAATGACGCGCACCAAGAAGGAGTTGTCAGAATGAAACGAAATTTTAAGTACACAAGGACAACATTAATATAAGAATGCGATAGAAAAATAAAATCAAAACCATATTTTATTAAAGGGAAATCTCAAATGAATGGAGGTTTTAGTATCGTGTTAGGTCACGTCTAGCGTGACTACGTGAGGTGACAGGCGAGTATTAAAGCATAACAGTCTCGTACAATGTCCTACGTAACCACGTACAACAGTTGAATCGTTTATTTTAGATACCACCCAAGTGCGTTTTTTTTTTTTTTTTTTTTTTCAAATTTCGGAAAACTAAAAAAAACTGTTTTGCAGCTTAAGTATAGGTCTAGTCTGTTTCAATTATTCTTTTACCAAATCAAAAACATGCTATTGAGATAATATATATATTTTTTTCTTTCAGCTTTTGAGTTATATATTTTTGAAAAAAATTGACTTAGGTGGTTTCTGCAATAAATGAATGTATCCAAAGTGATTTTTTAAAAAATATTATTTAAATTTCGTCAAACCATTAATTTGTACCTGTTTTGGTATCAAAGGTAAGTAACAGACACACTTAAGAATAAAAAAAGAGTGTTTTTACTATGCCTAAATCGAAAAATACAAGTCGACACGCTACAATATAGTACCTAACATTTTTAGTGGGTACAACTTTTTATGCCACAGTATCACTTTAGCACGCTTTTCAAGATTTATCGGTTTTCTTTAAAAATAATTTTTATGCACTTCTAAATTTTTTAGCATGTAAACATCAAAAACTTTGGCCTTATTCGGCTATTACCACAACACTTAAAGCAATTTAAATCTTGGAAATAATATTCCAGTTTTATTTATTGGAGCCATGTCTAGTCGGAGTTTTCTTGAAACTACGATTAGGCTTAAAATAAAAAAAAAAGCAAAATATCAAAACCAGTTACAAAACGCTGTCTTAACATGTTGCAAAAATAACCATCAGACACAAAAGTTAATGAAAATATGACTAACTGCCAATCAAGTATTGTGCTGAAAATATAGCAATCGTAGAATTAACACAAGACGTCAACTGAAACAAACCTCCATCTGTGAACACTCAGTGGAATATTTTCAGAATGGCAAACTCTGTTTTGCACATTTATGCCGGCGCTTCTTGGCTCTGGCACTTATCCAGCTTTTGGAAATAAAAGAAAGGTTACTAAACCCATTTCAAATATTTGAGAAGAAACTTTCAGATTTAAATAACAGTTTGTATATTTACTCCAATCAATAAACTTGATGAGTGGAATGCGCAGGAGTTTTAAAAGATCACTCCCTCTTAAAAAAGAACAATGCGTTTTTCTAATGATAGTGATGCGTGCGCAAGAAGTTTTTCTAATGATTAGAAAGGAGAATCATTATTAAGAAAAATTACCCAGATAAAGTATCAAATAACCTGTTTAGAATAATAATGGTTTAAGTCTACCTAACTTAGTTTCGTCAAGGCTTCACTGGATACGCGTCTTATCAGGCTCAGTCATTTCAATAAAAGTTGTAGTATGAAATCAATTAATCAAACAAAAAACCCGTTTAGACTCCAGCGGCATCTATTGGGTTTTTAGCAACTTCTAACTGTATAAACATCAGATAAGTTTATTTTTAAAGTGAATATGTATTCAAAATTGAGTTCAAAAATGTTTGAGTTAATTTAAAAGCGGATTTTTTTCTTCCTGAAGAAAAGTGTTTGAAAAGATATTTTAGGTAAAATGTGAAAAAATATGAAACTTTGTTTTCAGGAAATATTAAGATTTGAACCAAAATCTCATGAATACTCGTATAAGTTGAGGAAGATGTTGATCTAGTTAAATCAATGTAAACTTCGGTGCATGAAAAAAATTTTGTGATAAACTATTCCAACTTTTCGCAATGAAGTATTTTCAAAATCATTTGAGTAATGTAACTACTAAACTTCAATAAATATAAATAGGAGTTAGCATTTATTGCAATTTATGCATTAAATAACAATTTCAAACGAGCTTAAAAAGAAGTTTTCTGTTTGAAAACGTATGTGAATAAAATGTTTTGGAAATACTGTTTTTTTTTCTTTTTTTTTGGGGGGGGGGGAGGAGTTAATTTCTGCTTCCAATTAATAAAAAAAAACTATTGAAAATTTGGTTCTGAATGAAATCCTGCGTAATATTATAAAATTAAGCATTACATCTTATGGACGAAACCATACTTTCTATTAAACATATGAACTATGCTCAATAATTTTATCAAGAAAAAAAAGTTTTTTTTTTTTTGGTTTTATCATGCAAAAATTAATCACATATGCTTCATCAATTGATAAATATATTTATCATTTAAAACAGAAAACAAATGAAAGTAGCGATTGTTTCTCATAATTATTACTGACCCAGGCAACATCGGATGTTTTTGCAATACATTTAGTAGTTACATTAGTAAAAGCTTTTAGTATTTTTTTTTTCTTACTTTAAAGTATAATTCAAAATTAGCTATTTTTAAAGACATATTCTGAAAATGGTGAATAGCTCAATTTGATATCTTTATTTTTTTCACAATAAGAACTAATAAAATGCACACAAAAATGCATAGAGATACAATTATTTTAAAGAAAATGTGAGAAAATTATACCAAATAAAAGTTTTTCCATGAATCTGATCGTTAGTATCGATCATTATACAATACAATTAATATCATTAAGGAGTACGTTGTATGGTAAAAAATAAGAAATTTAAATCAATAAAAAGTACATTGAAACAACAATGAATTCACCAGGAAAACATACCAATAAAAACTTCAAAAAAGAAAAAGATGCCAGCTTTTCATTTAAAGATTTCAATAAACCTACATTCCGGCATTTAAAAAAAGTAATAATAAAAATTCCTTCTATATTTTTAGAACAAAACTTTTGCTTGTTTAAATAATAAATAAATAAAAATAATGATAACAATTAAAAAAAAAAAAAAAAACCTGTTAAAAAGGTAAACGGTATTCGAATGCTTACGCATTGTGAGGAAATTTAAGGGGGAGAAATTTCGCCACATAAATAAATTGTGCCTTAAAAATACATGAAAAGTTTCACAATTTTTAAATTATTTGCTAAAGAATAAATTTAAAAAAAAAGCCATTAAGTAGCATAAACATTGACATTAAAATGAAAAATAATAATTTATCGGGAACTTAAATTGAGCTATTTAGTAATTAACCAAAACAAAACTAAACGGTATTAGGAAGCAACCACGTAACTGTAATCCAGCTAAAGATCAATTAAAATGTAAAATGATTCGTCAAATCAATATATCAATTAATTAAAAAACAATAAAAGTTCCATCCAAGTATTAGAAGTAAAAACATTGGCGGCAGCAATTTCAGCAATAGAAAAAGTTTTTGCCAATTTCACATGTTCCGCGAGGAGATAATTCCCCTATGATTTTAATGTGAATATTAAATGGTAAGAAACATTATTAAATTTTGAGACTCCAAAGGATTAAATATATGTACGTCACGATGCATTTCAAATATTGGCGATTATTTTTCATTTTATGTGTTGCCCCCGTGTTTGATCTTTTGATTTCAATAAAATAAAGCTTTTATTGTTGTCAAATATGGTTTGTTTAGCGAATTTTTTTATACTTTAGTGAAACTTTTAATGTCGTTTCGTGGGTGGTTTCATTTACTGGGAAGATTATTTTAATTTTTAATAAATATGTGACAGCAAGGTTCCCTTCTTAGACATTTTTTTTTAAATGTAGAAGAAGAGTAATGTTTGAACCCTTCTCGCTATCAACTCACTTTAATATCTCAAAAAATTTATACTTAATCCCTGGGCCCGACTTACTAAAAATGAGGTCCAAGGCCCACAATGCTTTGAAATCCCCAATATCAAACAATGTTATTCAGCGGATTTTTTTACATTTTACTGAAACTTTTAATGTCATTTCGAGGCTCGATTATTTTAACTTTTAATAAATATATATGCAATAAATATATATGTAATAAAACTTTGACTGCTTTTCGATGATCTAATTTATTTATTTGTCGAAACAATATGTTATTTTGTCCTTCTCGTGGATTTTTAATCAAAACAAAATAAAATAATTCGCCAAATGAAACTAGTTGGACTGTGCGTTAATCAGGCCCTGCGTAATCCCTAAAAATGCAAATAGTATTAATTCACTTTTATTTAATAAGACATAATGTGCTTCAGGGATGAATTCGTACATTTTGCCAGAAGTGAACACCAACGAGAAATAGTTGAATCCTGAATTGGGACCAGCTTTACCTGAAAAGGGACTTTTCCCCCCTGAAAAACAGACCAGGTACGCCGTTTCGGCATCAATTCCCCTGTACTACACATCAGTTTACCATATCAATGAAATTTTACGTGTAAGATTGAAAAAGAATCACTTTTTACAGCAGAAATAATACGATTACTAATATAAACAATTGATTTTCTCCGGTTATACTACAGCGCTCTATAACGGGCAAGTCGGCGCCTTTGATCTTTAGAGTAATGACTGAGCCTGATAAGACGTGCATCGAGTGAAAGCTTGGTTTCGTAAAGTTGAAAGTTTTATGAAAACTAGAGCAAAAAATATAGATTGCGTCAGCTATAAAATTGAACTGACTGAAATTATTGCATGTCCCATGAAATGCTAGAGCAAAGTAATTACATTTAAGAAATACCATAAATGGGGTGGTTTCCGAAATTTTAAAAGTGTTTTTTCCCCTTAAAGAGCATGCATAAAAACATAGGATCCAACCATTTTTTAAATAATTTGACAAAGTTTAGTATTTAAAAAAATATATATATTTTTTTCGGTGTGCAGATTCAATTTCATTTTTTACGCTTCGGCACATGACATCACAAGTGCCAATCACAATGCCATTCACTGATGCTATTAGCGCAGAGCGCAATATTAAATTCGCATCTTTACTTTCATGTACTGCCAACGATATGGTTCATAGCAAGCGTAGAACGTAATATTTAATGCGCTTCTGAATTAGCACAGCCTGAAAACATTCAGGGCGCTAGTGGCATGTACACCAAAGTTCATCACTTGTGACTTCATAAACACCACACCTTGTTTGAAAAATTGGACATTTAAAAAAATAATTAAAAATTAAACGTTTTGAGAATATAAGATTTTCCTCGCTCCATGTTAATTCTTTTGCTCATTCTACCAACTTCAGTGACTGAAAGTAGTACTTTTGACTGATGGAAACAACCTCATTGCAAATGAATTTACTCGGAATCAATGGAGGTTACTATTGTTAGAGATATCACAGTCAAATTCCCTTTTCAAATTAATTCTTTCTGTGCCTCTTCTGATCATTGGATAAAGGAGCTGAATGACATGTGTTTTTACACTTGCCACTGTCTTCTTTTTCAGGGCAAATAACACCGAAGTTACACATATCTGATCTTTAAAAAAATACTTAAAGAAAATTCAGGCCCATTTCCTTTAATGGAGCAACCAATGTAATGTAAGAAATTTTACTTAATTGAAACAGGAATGATAGTAAAATATATTACTGTTGCTTTGAAGCGACGATATGATAGAATTGCGGTCAACGGAAAAGCAACTTTGAGTTTAAAATCTCACAATTTACCAGACAAAAAGCCTTTTTCAGCAAAAAAAAAAAAAAAAAAAATAATAATACTAATAACGATTTACGAAAATCATATTTTATTTAGAACTGATGTTTGAATGATGATTAGAATAATTTGGACAAGTTTTGGTTTTTTGAACAAAGACACCTACGGACCGTAGTTTTGTGTTACGGGACTGTATATTTGCGTTAAAAAATAATATGAATAACACATGTACATTTTCAGATATTTCCTAAGAAAATATTACTAGTGTACACTACATTTTAATTGGTTAACAATCAAATTTTCTATTTTTTCCAGAAATTGTTTTTTGCTCCGCCCCCTTAAAATATCCTGAAATTTGGCATCTCCACGCGGGGGATGTGAACAGATCATTCTCACTATCTGTAATGACTATGTCCGTCACTTTTCATTTTTGAGGGTCAATTATTGCAATTTCCACCTTATAATCATGCTTTTTTCATTGGTTACCATTTTATTTGTGTATAGTAAGTTTTCAGTGTCTTGTATATAAGTAATAAGAATCATAGAGAAACAATACAATTACAGGAAAAGCATAAAATGAAATCAAGATTCTAAAACTCTGCCTTGAATTTCAAGAATAAAGAAAAACTTTTGACTTTTTTTCTTTTAATACAAATGTAACAAAATGGACCGGAAATATTTTACTGGTTACTAAGATTTTGCAACTATTGTCCGACTCTGTCCCACGGCATTAAAGTATTTAAATTCTTTTTTTTTAAAGAGACATAAACAAGTTCAAAATGATAAAAGGTCAGAGCAGCTTTCATTACTTAAGACGATTCCCGATTTCAATCATTGGAATATATTATAGAAACGAGAATCTGACTCAAGTCAACAGACTTCGTAGTGGCTGTGAAAAAAAAAAAGAACACAATACTACAAAAATATCAGGAAAAAATCAGGACAAATTTAATATTTTTTTTAAAGTGTGCGTATATTCCAGATATCAAACAATTATAGGCACATAATCATATGTTGTAATCAAATTTATGAGTGCATCTTTTTTTTTCTTTTGAAAAGAAGCTTTTCATGCGAGAGCTTTGAAATACTTATCTCCAAGCTTTTTGTGTGACAGAAATTCGGAAGTGACGTAGTTGCTTTTTAATTGACGACAAAAAAAAAAAAAAAATACTAGTAATCATAAGGTGAGTTTTGTTATTTTTAATTTTCTTAATTTAGTTAATTATTTTCAAAGCTGAACTTAAGAAAAAAATACATTTGGATTTTTTTGTGTTTAAATTTTTTTAAATAATGCAAATTTTCCAAGATGTCTTTGATTCAACTGTAGTGATCCATTTAAAAGCGTAAAAAAAATAAAGAAAACAAAGCGACATTTGCGAATGCCGTTAAAAGATTTTTTTTTCCCCATAAGATTGGTACATTTAAAAGTTTAAAATTGTTTTAAATACATCTTCAGGAAGTGTTTTCTTGGTTAATGGTAATTAGAGTTTCAGTTTGTTCTTGTAGGGTTTTAAAAAACTGGTTTTAAAAAAAAAATGTTGCAAATGATTACATGATGAATTTAAGGGTTAAGATTAAGGTATCTTTTTGGTTCCTTTTTCCCTAGGTATAACTTGAAAACCTGTTGGATGCTCTGAAATTAATTCTTTTTAAATCAAGATTCCAGGGCAAAAAGCTAGTACAAAACAGTGGCACACACAAGGGGAGAGTCCAGATGGTCCAGCTCCTCCCATGGCCCTTGAAAATTTAATAAATGAAAAAAAAAATAATTTACTTTCTCTTTCCTCCCCTATATACAAAATTGAACTATATGTGAAGGTAAATTCTTCTAGAAAGATGATTTTCTTCGCTGTTTTTATTTTTAACTAAGAAAAAAATTAATAGATTCATTCTTGTGCTTTCAGGTATTTTAATTAAATATTTGTTATTCATAAGTTTATTTTTTAACTCATGCTAAGTAATTTTTCAATATATATATTTTTCAATGCTTTTTGTTTCCGACAATCGATAAATTCAAAAGAATATGTTTGGAAGTGCGTTGTAGCATGGTATGAGAATGGTGCACCTACGAACCTTCCCCCCCCCCCCCCCCCCACACATTTCGAGAAATTCCTGTGTGCGCCACTGGGACAAAATATGTTTTTATCAGAAATATCATGCCAACTACGATGTCTGTGTCAAGCAATCCACACAAAAAAATCTGTTTATTAACAGGAAAATGGATGAAAACATTTTAAAACATCGCGTGACAAATTCTGCATTTAATTAGTTCCCAAGATACTTCTATTTACTTCCGAAATCGCCATCAGAAAAGAGAAATCATGGAAAACACGCCTTTACGAGAACTTTTTTGCGTTTGACCACGCCCTTGCTGTTAAAAATACATTGTGAATCAATTTTTCCCACAAAAGGCCGGGATGTGTAGTTGTAATGATAGGTTCAAGTCCGTCGCAGAAAGGAAGAATTGCGTTAAAAATATTCCCGCATGAAAAGGAAACGAAATGCATTATTTTTTTATCATATTTAACACAGTTTAGCTCCCCCCCCCCAACTCTTTTAATTTTTTATTCTCAGAGTTACTGTTAGAATTAGAACAGTGTCCTCAGGTCTGGTTTCTCCATCAGTTTCTAGGTTTTTTGATACTCATTTGGATTGATAGGTGTTCATTCAACAATGGGGTTGCTTCCGAAATTTTAAAAGTATTTTTTTCTAAAAGAGCATTCTTAAAAAGATAGGATTTAACAATTTTTTAGATAATTTTAAAAAGTTTATTTTTTTAACAGTTATTTTATTTGGTGCGCAAATTGAGATTAATTTTTTACGCTTTTGCACTTGACATCGCAAGTGATGAAATGCCATTCAGCGCGGTTGACAGCAAAGTGCACTCATTGAGGGCGGGAATGTTGTAGCGCGCCAAAGTACATCACGTGTGCCGTCATAAATATCACACCATATTTTCAAAATCAGACAGTTAAAAAATCAAATAAAAAATAACTGTTGTAAAATAAAAGTTTTTTTTTTTCTATGCATCTTTTTTTTTTTTTGCTCATTCTATCAATTTCAGTTTTAATGTATTTGGAAACTTTGATTTACACTTAAAACACTCATTAATACTTCAATCATGAATTCAATTCACTGTATATTTATATATGTAAAAAAAAAAACTCAAAAACAATGCTAAACTAAAAGGGAAATTACACATTAAAATTCAAAACCAATGCTCAACGCACAAAGAAGTTATGTATTAAAATTCAAAAACAACGCTAAGCGCAAAAGTGAAGTTGTATATTAAAATTCAGAAACAATGCTAAACTCACAAGCGAAGTAAGGTATTAAAATTTAAAAACAACGCCTAGCGCAAAAGTGAAGTTGTATATTAAAATTTCAGAAACAATGCTCAACGCATAAGCGAAGTAATGTATTAAAATTTAAAACAACGCCCAGCTCAAAAGTGAAGTTGTATATTAAAATGTTAAAATTCAGAAACAATGCTAAATGCACAAGCGAAGTAATGTATTAAAATTCAAAAACAAAAGCGCAAAAGTGAAGTTGTATATCAAAATTCAGAAACAATGCTAAACGCACTAGCAAAGTAATGTATTAAAGTTCAGAAACAACGCCAAACACACAAGCAATAATATCAATGCAGTTGACGTTGTTTCGAATTTAAATTTCCTTAATTATTAATTTTTATTGTTATACATACGGCTTAAACTGTGTTTATGTTTACAAAAATTTAAATGATTATGTGTCGAAATTTCATATTTTAAAATAACTCTGATTTTGTCATTTATTTGAGTCAAAAAAAGTAGTTTAAAGTAGAAAATAAGAAAATAAAAAGTCACCTTTTGAAATAGCTACGCAATCCGTTAATAGATGGCAGTGCTGTACGGCGGAATATTTTTGACATTCAATTATCACATTTATCGGGAATACTTTTGTTTTACGCCCGCATTTTGTTCGCAAATATGCATAGGTTTTTCTATTTTCTGTTTTGTTCTGAGAAGGTTGGAAACGCGTAACGTGTTTGTTCTCAGAAAACTTAATTACTTTCTCGAAAGTTCTTATTTCTGCGAAGAATTTGTTTTGAAATAATTAGGGATTTAATTGAGATAGAATGAAATGAATACGGCGAACTAAGTTTCAAAGGAAGGTTTTTCACTTATGTTATCAAACTATATAATAATGGGAACGAAACAAGAAACTTAATATCTGTTATTTTCACTTGGATGTACTTATTTAAGAGATTGTTTCTCTGATATAAGACGAGCAATCCATTATCTTTTTCTCATTTGAAATTCATTAAAATATGTTCCGTTGTTTGGCGGTGCCATTTTTCTTTTGCTAAGAAACAATAACAGTTTAATTAATGGGAGAGAGAAAACTCTAGTACGCCGTGTTTTTGAGTATAATTTTAGTTATTAGAAATTTGCGTAGCTAGAGCCAAACCAGTTCAGTTGCACAGGAATAATTTTATTATGGATTTGGTTTTCATTTATTTTTACTCCATGCAAATAGATATAAATAGATAAATATAAATACATACTTATTAATAGATAGAAGGAAGTTCGATATGGATCGACAGACCAAAATAGATAAACATAAGTAGAGAAATAGTGTTTGTTTGTTTTTATACTAATCTTTGTAATCGTTTCTCACCAAGGGCGCCCATATAGGGGGGCAAGGGGCCCCCTATATATATATATATATATATATATATATATATCCCAACGCGTGTTTCAGAGTCACTAAGAATACGAGATAAACTGATCTACGGCTGTGGCTCGATGCCAAGGGCGCCCATATAGGGGGGCAAGGAGGGGCTTGAGCCCCCCCCTTTGAAATTAGAACTTTCTTGCTTTTAGTACTTTTTTCTTTGCAAAAATGTAAAAACATTTTTTCTCCAGCCATTAATGAATAAGTTATTAAAAATGTTAAATTTTAATGACTCAAATATGTCCTGAAATCAGTTTCCATGGGGAAAATATACATCTAAACCACGAGGAAAATATTTGAGCCCCCCTTGCAACTTTGCATATGGGCGCCCATGCTCGATACATAAAATAACCAAAAAAGCCGTTTTACACGAATAACTCGGTTTTTAGGCAACGATATAGTATGAAGAAAAATCATTGTTACATAACCTTTATTCGCATAATGATAAGAAGCTCGCTCAGAACTACACAAACTTTCTTTCCGATTTGGGTATGAATTTTTTTTTCTGATGACTATTGGAAAAAAATGTGTTTGTGTGTGTGTGTGTGTGTGTATTATAAAAGGTTGGAAATTTCTTAAACTGCGAAGGTTTTCTTTCTCTTTCTCTTTTTGCCGTTTTACTTTGTAATGAACAACATTTAATTATCTTTTACTCTGTTTTCTTACTTTATGATATTTTTAATTGAAAATTTAGTCAATTTTTATGCTTCAAATTTTTTCATAGTTTATAGTATTTTAACGTCAGTTAGTTCCTTGGAAAAGTTGTCCGGAAAAATTGTGTTTATAACATTCAGGACTTTTATTAACTCGACAGAAACTTTTCCCGAATAATAATAATAATGACAACAACTACAATAACAAAAAATAATAATAATGATAATAATAATAAATATTGTTATTATTAATACTAGTATCAGTATAATTTTTATTATCATCATCATCATCTATTATTGTTGTTATTATCATTGTTGTTATTATTATTATTATTATGTAATAAATATCATTATTATTATTAGTATTAGTATCAGTATAATTGTTTTTATATTAATATCATCAGTAGCATCATCATATATTATTATTATTATTATTATTATTATTATTTTTTCAATCGATATAATAATAATATAATAATAATACAGTGGATCCTTCACCGCGGGATTGGGAGACACGTTTTTCCAAGCGCGTTATAACATGACTGCTGCATAATGAAACGTATGAAACGTATTTCTTACTGAATGTAAACTAATAGCAACGATTGATACACACACAATACAACACTAAAACAACTAAAATTAAAATGTATCCAGTCAAACTTTACTGAAAGCAAGTCAAGCATTTTATAAAAAAATGTACAAACACAAACAAACAGTAATTGCAGCCAGAAAATCTTTTAAAAACATACACACAGTAGGAAAAATTGATGAATTTCGTTAGCAAATGGAGAGGTTGAAACGGAATGCAAACGGACATAAAAGATGTTGAATGGGCGAGGTTATATTGAGAATTTGAAAATGAAAAAAACAAGGATTCTAACAAGCCTTGTTTCAGGTAGTATGTTTAATAAAGAGCATTTAAATAAAATTAAATACAAAGAGAATAGAAAGTAATCCTAGATGGTCTAGAAACTCAGAATGAAGAACAGGCGGTTTAGATTTTTCTGGGACATAAAGAGCTTGTAGTACAGAAACATTTTTCGTATTGAAAACGATGGGCTCTAGAATAGACTTTGCAAATGAAGAAAAATAGGTTGTTTAGATAATATTTATGAAATTTAGGGAAATATCGGCACCCTCTGTATGAGGGATTGCGTAATTACCATCGCTCGTTATATCGGTGTTCTACTAATATAATGATAATAAAAGTAATAACTTAATTTGAATTTAATTAGTTTGTTTAAATGAATGATTTAATTTGATTCCAATCAATCATTTGGTGGAGCCGAGGTGAAAATGAAAGAAAACAGTGAATTACTGTCTCAGAAATTTTTACATAACACCTTTACTAAATGCATCGTAATCGAGTATAGTTGTTGCATGTATTTTGTTTTCAGAAAATCAAGCGCCATTAGCTTGTATTAAAATTCAAAACCAATGAATTTGTGGGGAAAAAATGCAAAATATGAGCTTTGTACTAGTGGAAGATCTGTGCGTAGTAGAAATCATTTCTTGAAGTCAGTCACAGTTTATTAAAGTAAGTTTTAAAAAATATCTAGTTTCCATGCTTCAAAGCAAATGTGAACAACACTCGAATAAATACTTTTCAAAAAAAGGAAAATGCTGAACAATATTTTTCATAATTTCTCAACATTTGATTAATGCCGCTTTTGATTCAAAATGTTTTTGAAATACATGAATCAAATAAACAATTTACCAAAACGTCAAATTGAAATATCTAACACTTATGACTCATGTTAAAATAAAAATTAAAAATTAAAAGCAATAAGTTATGCGAAACAAGCAACCACACAAAAACAATACGCAGACACTTATTAAAACACATTTGCTACTTCATAATGCGGATAAATGTCAACCTCGCCAAAGTGTTTCACAAACTTTTCAAGACTAGACTACCTCTCCAAGTGCTCTTTCTCTGGAGGCGTTCCCATGGTAACTAGACCCACGACTTTAATTATGCCGTTCTTGATGAAAACGTGGAATCATCTGCGCGAACACTAGCAATCTTTCCAAATTGGTCAGCATTCAACCTCTTCACCAGCACATTCTTCACTGCAGTAATATCCACGGATCTTATCCCCTCGTCTAAATCTCATTAAATTACACCAGATAGCCCTTTCACCGATACAGTTTTGAGTAGATGATGCGCGGGTTTACTAATGGAATGGAAGATATTTAAGCTATAATTAAACATATCGCTTTCAGTATGTATAACTCTTTAGAATAACAAGGTTCAAATTTTGCATCGGGTCATTAAATTACTGTTGAACAACTGTGTGGGTAGTTCATCTTCAGGATTCAAGGTGTAATTTTAACATAAAGTAATTAGGATTGATTATGGAAGTTTTTATCTAGTTATTCAACACTGAAATGGTTCCTTCATTATTCACTGAGAAAATAGTAACCTCGTTTTTATACATGAGAATAACTCAGAGGAAATAAATTGTTTCAGTGTATATTGAGCTTTTGTTTAAGTAAAATGATCTGTACAAACGTAAAACAATATAATTAAACATATCGCTTTCAGTATTTATAATTTTTCAGAATGATAAGGTTCAAATTTTGCATCGGGTCATTAAATTACTGATGAACAACTATGTGGGCAGTTCATCTTTAGTATTCAAGGTGTAGTTTTAACATAAAATAATTAGGATTGAGTATTTAAGTTTTTATCTCGTTATTTAACACTAAAATTGATGATTCATTATTCACTGAGAAAATGTTAACCTCGTTTTTGTGTGAGAATATCTCAGAGGAAATTACTTTTTTCAGTGTATATGGAGTTTTTGTTTAATTAAAATGCTCTGTATATGCATAAAACAATGTAATTAATCATATCTCTTTTGGCATGTATAAATCTTTAGAATAACAGGGTTCAAATTTTGTATCGGTTCATTAAACTACTGTTGAACATCTGTGTGGACAGTTCATGTTCAGGATTCAAGGTGTAATTTTAACATAACAATAATTAGGATTGAGTATGGAAGTTTTTATCTCGTTATTCAACACTGAAATGGTCCCTTCATTATTCGCTGAGAAAATATTAACTTCGTCTTTATATGAGAATACGTCAGAGGAAAATAATCGCTTTAGTGTATATTGAGTTTTTCTTAAGGTAAAATGTTCTGTACATACATACAATAATATACATAAACATATCACTTTCAGAGAGTAAGTATAACTCTTAAATGTTTTATAAGGTCATTAAATTACTGTTGAACAACTATGTGGACTTATCATCTATCTTCAGGATTCAAGGCGTAATTTTAACATAAATAATTATGATTGGGTATGTGAAAGTTTTTTTCTAGTTATTTAACACTGAAATAGTTCTTACGTTATTTGCTGTGAAAAATATTGACCTCGTTTTTACATGAGAATATCTCGAAGGAAAACAGTTGTCTTGGCGTAGATTGCGTTTTTGTTTAAATGCAAATGCTCTGTTTGGGTAGGTCAATAAAATAATATTTTACACTCAAACCTGTTTTTGGGAGGCTTTTTTTTATTTATTAATTTTTCATTTTTATGTTTTTTTTTTTTTTTTCATTTTTTCTGCGGTACATAAAAATGTCAATCAAATTGAGAAATAACTGACGAAGTTATTTATAAAACGAGTGAGAGGTAGTATATTTAACTAAACCGTTTATTTTGGAAATTAGTCAAGCGACAAACTTTAAAATTTCGAAAAAGCAATTTTACGTTCGTATAAAATTTCTTCTATAAGGATTACAATTCTTTAAACTAAAAAGGATAGATATTTAGGTATAATTCTTTCTATAAACAGCATTGCAATCATTATTGAACAATTTAATATGGTAATATAAATGTGTTTTTCTGAAATTAACAATTTTGTCGTTTGATTGCTTTTTGAAATAAACGATTCAATGGACGAAAGTTATCTTAAACGAGTTTACCACAAAAAAGTTCATGTGTTGTCGGGCTATGAAAGATAATGATCATACGCTTTGAATAGTTTTGTATGTTTGAAGTAAGAACGTATGAGGCACTGGAGAGAAGCAAAGGAATGTAAGAGCAAAATTAAAAATTTGGAGATAACCATTGCAAATGGTAGGTGAACCTCCCCTCTATTTCGGGATAAGAGACAGAACTAGTATCACTGGTAGGTGCTCCTGTACAGTTGATTTAGACAAACTTTTCAGTGAAAGTCTACCTAGGACCGAAAATGTAAACGCGTTTTACTCAAAACTTAAAAATGTCCACTTACATCCCTCTACTTCTCACTGTGAATAATATTCTTTTGTGTGTGTAAGTGAAAACTAGGTAATAAAAGATTTGGGGAAATTAAAAGTAGCTGCCGTGTCTTGAATTCGTTAAAGGAAGCAATTCCTAGTTACATCGAGTTATTTTTCACGTGAGACATTTTATGCGATCCTTATCCACCGCATAAAAAAAATTACTTCTGTTGCAAAAACTACTTTTTATAGCTACTCGAGAAGTTTTTGCTGACTTTTTTTTGAGCAATCACGAGTTGCTTATTGTCTTCATTTGACCTTTGAATGACGTTCATATGGTTTTTATTTCCCCCCGCCTTCTTCTGCAGCACCGTCGATCGGCCCTCCCGATGCTGCTCCTCTAGCGAGCACCGTCTCCAGGTTGCGTCAATATCCTACACACACACGAATGCCTACACACATGAATGCCTACACACTGTCGCATACATACAAACACACACGAATGCCTACATACACGCGAGCACATACACACACTCAAACGCGCGCGTACGCACACGCCTACATACACTCATGCACACGCCTACGTGCACGCACACACGCTGACATACAAGTACACACTCGTGATTGCGAAAAACATAATTTGAATTTAAAATGCCAAAAATTTAAATTTCTTTTCTTTTTTTTTTTTTTTGCAAAAAAAAAAAAAAAAAAAGTGGGTTAAGTGTATTTTGTTTAGGAACCTTTTCTCACCGACAACTCTAGTTAAATGATGTTTTTAATTTTAATATCGTAAGAGGTGCTTACTACGAGTAAGTATCTACAATTATATTTTTCTCAAACTGCTTCGATAAAAAAAAAAACCACTCCACAAGTCAAAGTTTTTCGAAGAATTTTGGGGAATGTGAAACATGATTTAAACATTATCAAACCACGATTTCTAAATTTTATTCAATAAGAAGCATTTACATCTTCTTTCGAAAAAAAGAAATTTTAGAAAACTGGTGCTTCTTTTTTTAATTTGCAGTTACCTATTTGTAGTACTCAATCGACGATATGTTTTGGCAATTGTGTATGAAACCTTCAGAAACATATGTTTTTATTATTACTTTAAAGTTCTAATTTTATCACTCGCAATATTCATTCGTTTTCACATAGTTAACTACACTGTAAAAAAATTCCTAAACCTTACTGGGTATTTCCGTGTTACGTTTCCAGATTTTAATGGTTTTTATCCACTTCCTGAAAAAATCAAGTGTCCTTGTCAAAAAGTTTCCTCAATTGCTACAAGTCGCACGAATGCAGACTTTTCACTGTTGTGAAAAAATATTTTTAGCTCCCAGTTTAAAGATTAACTGAATGTATTTATAAATTACATCGGCTTCAGTTCAATTACGGCCTGTCCATGCTAATTAAGCTCCCAAAGGGGGCGAATAAGTGTGGACTACTTTGCTTTGCAAGAATTGCAGGCGGATGGAATTCTCGTCATTTACTTGCAATTCTGGCTTAGCTTTGGCCATGTTTGCAATAATGCTCTTGGAACTTCCTTGATAAATCAGGAAGATGTCGAGCTATTATATTAATCATTCCTAAATTTACTCTAGTATTCCAGACACAACAACAAGCTTTTAACGGAAAAATTTCTGAACTTCTCAGGAGGCTTCCAGGATAACTTCGGGAAGGTTACTGAATTTTAGCGGAAAATATTCCTGGAATTTGCAAGATATGTTACTGGCAGAAATTGGGCACATCAGCTGCCCATTATTTTCCAGAAATGTTTCTGAATCGTTTTTACAGTGTACTACTTGCGGGAGACGACTTTCTTATTTTGTTAATGAACAATAAACTACTTGATAACAATATTAAAAGTAACCCGATTTTGAAACACCTTATGACAGCACCTTTTGAGCGTTAACTTGATGATTGCTAAGAAAAATTACAATGATGGGAAAAAAAGGTTCAGCTCGAATAAAATTATGTTTGAAATGAACAATAGAAACGCACAAAATAACTAATAAGTGGGCTATTCCATGAGACGGAACGGGACATTTTGAGTATTTTTGTCACAAAATTTTGTTTCATAAATACAAATGATGCTAGAAATTTCATTTATGATAGCAACAGTAAAGATTTGTCATAAGAACTATGTAGAAGACCAAAAGTTAGTCAGTTGAAAGAAAATGATTGAACGACATGCAATTAAATGTCTGTGACGGAACGGGACCCGTAGGAGTCCCGGCCATTTCGTAGCGTATTCTTCAATTATCTTACATATATTAAAAAGTGAGCGTGAGTACCTATGTCCCTATGTCCAAGCTTCTTCTCCCAAACGACAGTGAATTGACCATCGAACCAGATATCGATGGATTCGTAATCTTCCCGTCTTTATGCTAAGCTATTTAACATACTCCTCCGATAATAATTATCGGATATATCAATCAAAACAATTAATTATATGAGACTTACACTGTAAAAACGATTCAGAAACGTTCCTGGACAATAATAGGCAGCTGATGTGCCCAATTTCTTCCAGTAACATACCTTGCAAAAACCAGGAACGTTTTCCGCTATAAGTCAGTAACCTTTCTGAAATTAACCTTGAAACTTTCTGAAGAAGTGCGAAATCTCCCCTGTTACAGCCAGCCATGCCTTTAGAACCTTCTAGAAAAATTAGGTAGGTTTAGTGCAATTGATTAAAACCTCCCTCTACCAAGAAGGTGCCATAAAATTCCAAGCGACCACGGCAAAGCAATGCAAGAAGGAGCTAAGCATATCTCTAGCCTGCAATTCCTGCATTGCTACACTGTAAAAAAATTCCGAAACGTTACTGGATATTTCCATGCTGCGTTTAGGGATTTCAATGGTTTTTATCCCCTTCCTGGAAAAAACAAGTATCATTGTCAAAAAGTTTCCTGAATTGCTACAAGTCGCACGAATGCAGACTTTTCAGTTGTGAAAATATTTTTAGTTCCCAGTTTAAAGAATAACTGAACGTATTTATAAAGTGCATCGGCTTCAGTTCAGGTACGGCCCGTCCATGCTAATTAAGCTCCCACAGGGAGCGAATAAGTATGGACTACGTTGCTTTGCAAGAATTGCAGGCGAGTAAAATTTTCGTTACTTGCCAGCAATTCTTGCTAAGCTTTGGCCATGTTTGCAATGATGCTCTTGGAACTTCCTTGATGAATCGAGAAGACGCCGTGCTATTATATCATACCTTCTTAAGGTTATTCGAATTTTTCAGAGACACGACTGACTTTTAACGGGAATATTTCTGAATATTTTAGGAAGTTTCTAGGATAATTTCAGGATGGTTACTGAGTTTCAACGAAAAACGTTCCTGGATTTTGCAAGATATGTTACTGGCAGAAATTGGGCACATCAGCTGCCCATTATTTCCCAGAAACGTTCCTGAATACTGTTTACAGTGTAAGTTGTAGCTATCCATTGACTTTGTTGCTCTCATTGGGAGCTTGTAACTAATCTTAAGCCGATACACTTAATAAACACGCTCATTTAATCTTTAAACTGGTTGCTAAAAATATTTCCCACAGCAGTGAAAAATCTCCACGCGTGCAACGTGTAGCGATTCAGGAAACTTTTTTGTGAAGATACTTGTTTTTACGGAGAAAAAGGTGAAAACGTGTGAAATCCCGAGATGTTCCATGGAAATAACCATAAAACGTTTCGTATTTTTTTTTACAGTGTAGATTTCAATATAAAATCCCTATTTTTCGAAGGCTTTCCTCCATTCAAATTATTATTCAGTGCTTCATCTCAACTTTCCGCAACAATGCTTTTGTTAAAATTTATAATGTGAAGAAAATCATTGAGACGAAAGATCTGTTGCCATTTTTTTGTCTCGAATATGAGCAAATAAAATTCTAGGTTTTGTTTTAAAGGCTTTTCCTGTAATCGGAGGATTTAAAATGTTTACTTTTTGGTTATTTTCCCGCAATTCGCAGCAAAATTTTATCTATTTATTTTTCTTTTTTCCTTTTTTTTTTGTTCGAGCCTGAGTGTTGAATACGCCTCACTTGACATAACTTTTATTTTCGAGGTAGACCGTGCAAAGACGGGCGATGCAACTAGTTTTATTTAAAGAACTGTAAGTTTAATGTTTTACAGAATTCTTATGAAAAACCCTTACTGTTGCTATCAAAAATAAAATGTCTTACTTGTTTTATTAGTATTTATGAAACAAAATATATTGAAAAATGTCCCGTTCCACCGAATGGAATGACCGAAATGTATAATAATAACAATTAATTAATAGGAAACCATTAAACAAATGAATTACAGAAAAAAAGGGGGGAAGACAGTTGTGATACAAAACTGGCCTACATAAAAATGATTTAACATCTACGTAACAAAATTACAGCAGCAGCAGCAAAAAAGCACAAAAACCCGTTCAATGGTTTTCTTTTTCTTTTCTTTTCTTTTTTTTTATATTAGCCACTTTTAGTTGTATTTCTGCCAACAGCGCACCAAAAAAAAAAAATAAATAAATAAATAAATAAATAAATGCAAACACTTTTCAGTTCTAGTTATTGACGTGGAATGAAAAACTCTTCTAAGTCGTAAATAGCAGCATATTAGTAAACCTTTGCAATAAATATTTTTATTTTTAAAACTAATGCTCTATAGGTTCTGCTTCAGTAACTTTGTTAAGCCTACAACTGAGGGCGCAATAAAAAAAGAAGATGACTTTGAACTGAAATTGCTAGTATTATAACAACACCAATCAAGCTGAACGTACGAATAAATACAGTGAGTTCATAAGCTTCATTTAAATATTAAAAAGATATAATCATTTTTTTTTTAAATGCTCCATTTGATAGAACTGAATATTAGTAAAATGAATGCAATGATCAATAGATATTACACACAGAAGAGTGCATGAATCTGCTAAAGCCAAATTTTCAAGAATTTAACCCCAATATACTGCCGCGGGCAGTAAATGCAAAAATTTCATTTTTCATTTTCTTCCTTTTTTGTCATCTGTTGCACCTTAGTTTTATCGTACAAGCTTGCTTGTCTGATTTCAGCTGAGAAAAAACGTCTAATTCCAACATTTCCTTGTTGTTAGAATGATATTGTTGTTTCCTTCAGTCGAAAGTACTACTTTTAGTCACTGAAATTGATAGAATAAGGAGAAAAAAAAAGAAAAAACACGGTGACACAATAAATACTTTAATTTTCCTTTACCAATTATTTTTTAATTGTTTTTTTTTAATGTCCGATTTTTCAAACAAGGTGTGGTCTTTATGACGTCACAAATGATTTACGTTTGGCGCATCTGTCTGCCGCGATTCCACGTTATGATAATCAAGAAGCGAATTAAATATTGCACTCTGCGCTTGCTATGAACCATATTGTTGCCAGTACACGTGAGTAAAGATGCAAGTTAAATATTACGTTCTGCGAATGGCAACAATGAATGGCATTTCATCATTCGTGATGTCATTGGCAGAAGAGTAAACAATGAAAGCGCACCGATTAAAGTAATACTTTAAAAATATTAAACTTAGTCAAATTATTTAAAAAACAGTCAGATTCTATGCCTTTTAGAAAAAAATACTTTTAAAATTTTGGAAACGAGCCCATTGAATCCAACGCGCGTTTCTTTAAATATCTCGAAAACTCATTTCTGCAGATACTGTCGTTTACCTGCCCAAGGAAGCATAAATTTATCCTTCAGGAGTTAGATTGAAAATCAGAGGGTTCCGGGTAAGGAACCCGCGCCATCAAATGCCATTAAGCACATACGAAGCACATACTCGTTAAATTAGTAGTTCGTCTTATATTAGCAATCACTATGTGGGTGCAAAGTTTTCCGGGGTCTCTTCGCCTCCCGTTTAGAACTTGAAAAGAGCTTTGTGAAGGTGCTGCTAATTGAAGGCTAGGACAGACTCCTTCCCATTTAGGGTCCTCTCCCCCTCACAGGAGCAGCCTCCTCCTTCCTTAAATCCTTTCGAACTGCGCGTTCAAGGGGCTTGCGCTCTAAAGTAGCATTAGTAGCAGCAACAATAATAATAAATGTACAATGTGGCTCTGATAACTTGATGTTTAACCTCGGAGGAGCTCATTTTATCTGGGTTGAAAGAGGATAAATTTTTAGTTGGTATAGCGTCAATAATAGTTAGCACAACGCAAACTGGCTTTCCTCACTCCTGTTTGACAAATGGGATCGCTTAAGTCTCAACGAATCGGATATCAACATGTCAGAGTCAGAATATAAACGAATATGCAATGTTCCACCAAATTTATTGTAACGTATTTATTTGACAACAGAAAATTACGATCTAACGAAGAGTTAAAAACGCAAACGCTGTTAAAAATACCGACATCTTGAATTGCAGTATAATTTCACATTCCCCTATCTCCGTCCAAAACTTCTTTCCGTATCATTTAACCATAAAATTTAAACCATGGTTCAATTTTAATCAAATACTTTTACTCCGTAAACTTTTAGATAATTTAACATCAATTTCATGCATCAACAAACTCTTATTGAAAAGAGACACATCATTAACAAAAATCTTCAAAGATAAACGAGAAAAAAAAATGCAGCTGAGGCAGTAACCTAAAGAATCTAATCATTCGCTTTTATTAACGCTCTTTTAACTTCAAATAAACTCTCCGGTGACATTCAAGATTCTGTCTACAATTTATTCTTGCAGTTGTAAGCATTTATTCTACCTCAGTCTATTTTATGTTCCGTTTCGAATCCTTTCGAAAGAAATCGTGAAAGATAATGCCAGAGCTTGTGGTTTTAAAATGTTAAGGATTTCCATTTGAGTCGTATTTCTTCGGAAAAAAAACAAGACGAAAGTGGTTTTAAGTTGAAGCTTATCAGAGGGAAAATACTTGTTTTTAGTTTTGTCATAAAAGATGGTGTATACAACGTATTCTTTTGACGATTGTTTAAGGCTGTTATGCTCGAAGTTGCATTTAATGATTACACAGGACTACAAGTTTTTTGGTGTTTTGAATTTGATAAGTATCCTTATCTAATACGAATACGCTGATGCTGAATGTGAATTTGGTTTGAGGCCATTACGTCAAGATTTTTCACGAAACGAAAAAACATTTTGAGATATTTTGTACTAAAGCAAAAAAGTACCCTGTTAATATTTCCTAAATTGAATTGAAATTATTTCTTTAAAATGTCCTACTGCCAAGAAAACCAAATGTCGGCCACCGACAAAACTAAACATCCACCGCCAAGAAAGATGAAAGAAAATAAACTAGCGACTAAAAACAGTTTACATGACAGAACAAGTGGGTCTTCCACTCCTCTGTATCTTAGCCTCATGAAGATCCATCGAAGTTGATTTTTGGTTGACTCAATCTCTAGTGGCCCCTGACGAAGCCTTGATACATCGATTAAAAATATTTTAGTATAATGTTACGCTTATTTCATTTCAGTGGTAACACATTTTCATTTTCGCATCTGTCAAAGTCAACTTGACGGCATCGGCAGTTGTTTACGAAATAGGTAGCGTCATTTGTTTGTAGCATCGAGTTATGTTTTGTTTTCTGAGTGTTTAGTGCATCATAGGGAGATCACGAAAGTGTAAAAACAGTCCTGATACATTTTGTTACACGTGTGGTGATTTAACGATAACAAAGCATCAACGAAACATAACAGTTTTTATCATGAAAGCTTATCCTGCTTATTTCGGGGTAAAGCTTGGTGATCAGGGCAAACGTTGGGTTCCACTCAAAGTATGTTTAGCTACTGACAAATTGGACCAAAGGTACACGTAGCTTTTTAACCTTTGGCTATTTCTATGGTTTATAGGGAACCATAAAAATATAGAGAATGTTACTTTTGCTCCTGCGATGTCAAGGGTTTCAATTCAAAAAGTAAAAACAATTCAGTCCCTAAATTAACGTCTGCTACACGGCCAGCACCTCATCGACTAAGAATTCCTATTCCTCCACTTTTTCCAACCATCCAACAGCAATGGACAGTATTCACCTGACGTCACTGCGGGTAAAAACCCCTCACTGCAGTGCATTGTGGGAACTGTAGCAGACGAAAATCCGGCACTACAGCGTATAATAACACTTGCTTTTGTGTGGCTTATAAACTCTTCTTTCTATTTAAAAATGGCAGGTTTTTTACGTTTTTAACTAAGAAACGTTGTAAAAGAATGATGAACGATTCATTTGATACGAAATACTCTCTTCATTATCGTATTTTCATGGGTTTAAGCCTCTTTGATTCCTTATCAGAAACATGGTGAAAACTCGAATTCTATTTTTATTTTCCCCGTTTCTCGCCATTTTTCATGCATTCGTAAGTTTTTTTAAGCCCTAAACATGTTCATTATGCGCATGAAGTCCAGTAATCCTTAAATAAAACGAGTTTCTTCAGCACTACTGACACTACGTAATTGGTCAAAATACCCGCAGACGGACAGCTGATGGGAGCGTTGCCAAACCGTGAATAAGGTCCATTATCAGATGAAAGTTTAAACTAAAAAACCAATGAAGAAAAAGCAAAAAAAAACCGATTTTATTCAAAAAAAAAAAAAAAGAACGACTAGCTAATTTGGATAAAACTGTATTGATTTTTTTATGAACAACTCAATTTTATAGGAATTTTCTATTAAACATAGTTTTAATAAATATTCTCTCAGTATTTTTGGCAGTTTCTATGAAAAATTTCAAACAAAGTTTTCTTCAAAACCTGACGTGCTGGGAAAAAACTGAGCTCAGATTCGTGATCAGCACACCCCATTTACTATAGAGCACCTATTAAACTTGAAACACTTTTTTAATGAAGAAAAAAAATGTAGGCCTGTGTCATTTATATGTATATACTGTAACGTGGCTACAGGGGGCGGCCGAGTGTCAACCCGTCTGGGGGGTGACATCCAAAGTGTAATTGCAAGTTGTGGAAAAATATGCTAAAATGCGTTTTTAAGACGACAAATTTGAAAATTTCCGGGGGAAAACATTTGTCTTTTGTACATTAGTCCACTTAAAATTTCGTTATAACACAAATGTAGTTGCTTCTGAAATTGCATGAATTTCATGTTTTCATGCTTACATACAATTTTAATATATTTTTTTTCTTTTGCGCTTGTAAGGGTGTCCGGGGGGGGGGATGACACACCACATTATCGCCCCGGGTATCACCCATGCTAGGTACGCTACTGATATATAGTCAGTCTCAGCATTCTACAAATTAAATTATTAGAAATAATTAATGTTCACGTTTAAAGTTTAAAATAATATTACTTTAATTAAATAAGTTTACATACATTATTTTTTAACTTCTCCAAATATTTTTAGTTACTCTTTTCCTCTTTTGTGTTCAACACATATAGGTAAAAAGAAAGATTTTTAAACCAACTGGGTACTAATTCTGTATATTCCCAACTTTTTTTTTGGATTTGTAAAGTGCGTTTTGACCTGATTCGCCTGATGTGCTTTTAATAGCTTTAAAGTTTGAAACTGTAATATTTTCTGCAGTTATCTTTCTACACAATAATTCTGTTTTGTATAAAAAAAATATTTTTTTCAATCGTACTTGTCAAATGTAATTTAAATAGCATTAATATAAATAAAATAATACACAATGACACGAGATAAGAATAAAACAATAACATTTTAAAGTTTAAATATAATTTTGGGCCTAGGTTTGGGCCTAGGTCCTATGTGAAAAAAAAAGGTCACGCTCATAGTAAACAAATATATTAATTTTATAACATTTTATTTGCCAGGAAAATATAGTTAAAGTAGCATAGCTAAAGTGAGTTTGTTCCCTTTGTCTCTCTTTTTTTTTCTTTTTGTTTTATAAATTTCTTATTGAGGCTCAGTATAGACTTTTCAAAATTTTCCTTTTTATTTTTTTTAAATTTTTTTTTTATTTTTTTTTTAAAGAAATTGAGCGTATGAAAATTTCTAGTTCTGTTATAGCTGAAAAGCAAAGGTTTTTTCCGCGGTACAAATGAACTATTGAAGTGTTTAAGTGACTCACCCATCTTGTGTAGAGCTCAGACACACTTATGTGTCATTTGTCTTGTTAGGAATATAAGAACACCGCAACACGACAGAAAATCTGCAAATTAAGGGACAGAAAATCTTCCCCCTGCATTCGGCTGCAATAGACATTTATCCACTATTATCATCTTCTGTCTAGTATAACACAAACGCTGACGGGATAATGGTAGACAATTATGAAATTATATAACAGAAGAAGATTGCTACATTTGTAGGTGAGCATGGAATGGAAAATACTCAGAGAGCTCAAAGGATCAAGTACGAAATAATACTCAATATGCCAAACAAATACCACTTAAAATCGTTTTTGTAAATAGAGTAAATACCAGCTTACACGGACAATAAAGACATGTCCATGAATGAAAAGAAAAAAAGATGAGAGTGTAGACTAGAAGTACATTGGTGCAATGTGGATATCTTCTGAGCAGACGATAGTTATCAAAAAAGTTAAGTTCTTAAAAAACAGGGAGAATAAAACAGATCGGTGAGGTATCATAGTCCTGCTGATTTGGTAATATTGGACCTACAGCTCTCTGAAAGGTGTTTAAATGAAAGACAGAGTGTCAAAGTTTTATTTAGCTACACTAGATGTTTCTGTGTCTTATCGTATGTGTTCCACTCGTTATTCAATCAAATGGCAATCAAATAAGAGGTGATTAAGCAGTTCATGGTTGCACCCTTTTCTTTGTCACCAGACTTAACACAATGGGAGTTTTTTGCTGAAGGGATACATAAAGAATACTGTGTCTATATCTCTCCTGCCTGATAATCTTGACGAACTGAGAAATTGTATCGCTACAGTAATTGTGTTTCTGTGACGACGTACATGCTACAACGTGTATGGCAGACGTGAGTACAAGTTTGGTATCGTTCACGCAACAGAAGGAGGGCTCATCGAAAATCTTAAGAAAGATTTACGTAAGGATTAAAAATTGTTTTTTACTGTTACTACTCTCAGAAATGTACACGTTTGAAACCTCATCATTCGTTTTGAATCACTTTGTTTACTAGTGTTCATAAAATATAAAATACTCAGTTTTACTTTTTACTCAGACAACTTATTACTTGATCTTCGCTACCAGCATTTAAATAAGATATGCCTTGAAAATAGATAAATACCTTCACGTTGTAATGCAAAAGACGATTGAACAACGTTACAGTGCAAAAATTTGCAAATTAATACACGTGTTTCGAGGTTACTAGGAATCTCCTTTTTGAGAAACAAGGGATGCGTCGGATGTCTTTTAGTTCATTAGCAGACATCTCTTGCGTTTAAAAGACAGTCCTTGTAACCCTGAAACACATGTCTGTCATTTTTAAGCAAGTTTGAGCACTATAAAAACTTAATCGTCTTTTAAGTATTGTCGTCTCTGTTTACGCAGTGCTCAACGCAATAGATATGAGAACATAAACTTCAACAGCATGGCGAAAAATGAAAGCAATTCTCTGAAATTTCGCTGTATTTATGCAGATAATTGCATTATTTTAAGAATGCCTGCTTATTAATATGTTGTACACATTATAATATACTATAATGTCAATGCTAGCATTTCTGCAATTGAATTATGTCGAATTATCATTTTTTGGACATTAACGTTGACCTGATCAATGCCTTTGCGACAAAAAGGTGGCCATGTTTGGTTGTTTACGGCGAGTGATATTTTAAAGGTTGAAATTTTAATTGTGGCAAACATGAAAAATTCAACTCTACATTTGACTAATAATGCTACTTTTAATGTTGTAGCAATGCATTTTGTTTAAATAATTCGTCGGACACAAAACAATATCTTTAAAAAAATAGTGCCAATTTTGTATTCATAATGCACAACTGGTTGCAAGTGTGAGAATTCTATCATTTTTTCAAGATAACCTTCTAAAATAAGCCTTTTTTAAATTAAACTTTTCTTCTGTGTATGTAAATGTAGAAAAAAAAACAAATTAGAAAACAATAAGCGGCTCAACAACTAAATCATATCTTGCCTTTAAACTAATTAAATGTTTTACCATAAAATAGTATCAATTGAATTGCTAAGAAAAACTTTGGAGGGTCTCATGCTTAAAAAACGCTAGACTTCTCAAACTTGTCATTCTTTTGTCCAGTACTATACGTAATTTTTTTTTCGTCACTTGCACACAGGAGCTTAAGTGTTTTCATGTGCCCTATGAATACTGTACTCTGGAGTTAATCGAAACAAATACGTTTTCCCTTCTTCCCATTTTTTGGAAGACTAAATTTTGGTGCAAATTACACTTTTGCGAGTTTTTGATATTAGTTCTGCATATCATTAAATTTTTCTGATTTTTCTTTTTCAACTATTTTAGATAATGTATGGAAGATTTAGTGGGTCGCATGTGACCTACAGGGCACACATTGTTCATCGTTGGTGCAGAACGTTTTAAGCTTCTAAACTGATTATGTATTTTGTGATTATCTACTATTACCTTATGTGGAAATAACTGGGACGTCCCCTGTACCCCCGTCAATGGAAAAAAAACTTACGTTTTTTTTCCATTGACTAGAACAACTTCAGACATTTCAGGGCCCCTAACATTGAGGGCCCTAAAATGAGTGCTTTGAAAATATCTATATTGGTTTTCAGATATTTGAGGGCCCTTTGCTACGGCCTAGTTGGCCTATTAAGTAATGAGGCCCTGGTTAAAACCTCAAATTGTCGAGATGCAGTTACTCTCTGAGGGTGCGACCTTGGACGCACAATGCACAACATGTTATGTGCGATTATCGCAATTCATCGAAATTCATCGAATATTTATCGAAAAGAAAGGGAAGGATCTAAATTTGAAGCATTAAAACAAACATTGAAATTTGATTTCATTTTACCCCAACTCACCCTAAATGAGGAACTGCACCCAACTAACCCTAAATGAGATGTTCACAAGATGTTCAAGAGTATCGTCAAGAGCCAGCAATGACATCTCATTTACATTCAAGTCTGTCATATCAAAGATTTTATCTTGGCAAAGGGTTATTATACTTATTGCATTTTATAGGAAAAAATCAACAAAATACAAAAACGCATAAAAACCATTATGTTTCTAAAATATAATAACGTCCCGCCATTTTTTTAGATCGCCTAAATGAAGGACCAAATTCCATTCTATACATTTCAAAATAAGATTGAATTAAAATGCTCTTCAGATACATTAATTCTTTTCAGCATAAAGATTTAAAAATATAATTGAGTAATTTAAATGAATACTTTCATGAAAGATATTGAGATAAGTAGGAAAAATGGAAAAGCATTCTTTACTTCATTTCTAAGCAACTATTTTAAGTTATATATCAAAGCATTATCCAAGTAATCCTTCATGTATTTTTTGCAGAAGCCTTATACTAATTGCCGTTTTGAATTTTTATTTAAACGCATATTAAAAATAAGTACTCTATATTTTTAAGTACGTTTCACTGGCTAACTAAAAGTTATTATTAGGGCTTTCAAAAATATCTTAATTGGTTATCAGATAATAAAAAGAACTGAAGTAAGATACTGAAATGCAATTTATTCTACTTAGAATTTCATCGAAATTTTCTGACGATACTCTAGGCGAAAAAATGTTTTCTGAACTAAAAAAGAGAAAAATAATCCGATTAAATTGCTCCAAATAATCTTATTTTTAAAGAATTCCAACAAAAAAAAAATGCCGGAAATGTATTTTAAAACGAACTATTTATTGTCCTTTTTTTTTTTTAAAGTTTTTAGTATTGATTTTGTAAGATTACAAAGTAGAGAATTGAAAGCATAATAATAACGATATTGTGAACTAAAAAGTGATCCTTAAGGCATTAAAAAGCTTTCAATTACGACACAGACGATTATTAACATACAGTTTAATTTCTCTCTGAAGAAAAAAAAAGACAACAAAATATCCTTTTTAATAAAAACTGACGTAACTCATTTTTTTTATAACAATTGATCAAGAGAATTGGAATTGTGTGTGTGTGTGTACATTTTTATTCATTTTTTTCTGAAAGTACAAATAAATTTGCGCATATCCTTAAAATGAATTAAATCTTGTTAAAAAACTTCGCTCGCCATCCACAGTAGTGACATATCACAGAAGGTTTTAAAAGAAAAAAAAACTGTGTGTCGTAGATATACACCATGAAGAGAAATTATTATCATTTAGTTTTTTACATTTTTAATTCTTACTTCACGAACAAGTTTTCTCTAACACCGCACTCTTGTTCTTTCTGCACCTGACTTCCGGGCTGATTAGAGCTAAAAAGCACGAAACTGCAGTCCTCGGATGAATAACTGAGCTGGCGGTGTATTTTATGTAGACAATTGCTTCGTTCAAATGTAGAAGCAATTTTCACCAGTCATATCTTGACTGGCGTCTATAAATAAATGTCTGTTGAAGCAAAATGCTGAACTGCTTACACTTTGTCTCTAATTCAAACTCATCTCTCTTTAAGTTATGCTCCAATCTCTTTTAAAACGTGAGACAAACTATTGCGAAATAAACCTGGAAAGTTTTATTCCAACATTAAAGCATTTAGTAACTGAAGAGAGGAATTTTGCGGATCAATGGAGAGCTATTTTGTATTTGCTCTGTCAGCCCATCTTCAATGGAATACATTAAATAGCAATTAATGGATTATGATTCCGTCTTTTGTGGAATGCTCAATTGAGGGCGCTTTATTTGTAATGTAATGCGTAGAAGATATTTTAGAACTATGGCTGCTTCAAACAGAACTGAAATTGCTTTCATGCAAAACGCTGCATAAAGCGACCGAATTCCTCTGCTTTTGTGAAATGAAATTGCTTTAAAACTACTTGCCACATGATATATATATACCTGTTTTTAAGTTATGAAATCGTAGAATTGAACTCCAGTTTATACGCTAGCTTTTAAATAGGTAATTAGGTGGTCTCTTGTGCTGGTCATAGATTCCCAGAATGAAGTCGTAAAAGCTTTTGAAACGGAACATTAATAGAATGTATTCACCTAAAAATTGGCAAGGAAACAATACCTAAAAATGAATATCAGCAAAACAATAGATTATACGACGACGTCACTAGTGCCTCCATAAAATAGTTTCGGGATGGGGGTGAAAACAGTCCTTAGATGTGTGCAACTTGCAATATTAAGATTAGCATTATGTGATGAAACTAATAGCTCTGTTGGGATTGACCCACAAAACTTCCCTTGCTGCGTCAGTAAATATCAGGTATTATTATTTTTTTTCTCAAAACAATGCCTTGTTTAGGAAAAGGTTGGTTATAACTAAAGTTATCGAAACAGTAAAAAACACAAAGTGACTCTAACTCCAGGAACTCACACTTTTTCCATTGAAAAAGCAGTTCCATGAAACCTCGAAAATGTCAGCAATCTGTTGACTTATTTATTTTTATCAACTGTGTGTTTCCCTATGTTACTTTGTTGCACAAGGGCCCGATAGCATAATTTCTTTCAGTTGTCTTTGACGCAGATTAAAAAACCCAAAAGTAGTCTGCAAGAAGAATGACATTAGATTATCTGAAAAATCTAAATCAGCACCGATAAATGACTAAAGATAAGAAGCCAAAGTTAAAAACTACAAAACCCTACTACCAGTGGATTATATCTCAAAGAGTACGTACAAATCTTCGCTCGCTGAAATAAAAAAATATTTTTTTTTAAATAAGAGAGGTTTCTTTTTTGCTCAATAAAGAAATAGTCTGCAGACTTTCGCAAGAATCTGTGACGGCCGTCGCAGCGTTTTTGCTACAGTACCCAAGAGAATTTATTCATTTCGTAAAGTCCCTATGTTTGGACGTATATAGACTCATCGCTTGATAGTTTATTGCCCATTTCTGTACACTGTTTTCACCTCCATCACGTTTTTAAAACTATAATTTAAAGATTTTTTTAAATTGTTTTAGCAACATAAGCTATACTTCGTACTTCACCGGAATGGAACTTCCTCGTAGTTGTATTTGGCTGCTAGAGAGAAAAAAGCGAATAAAGCTATCAAAACCCATTAAAATCTTCACAACCAAGTTCACCAAGCGACACCTGCTGCCTGCAGAAACCCCCGTTGTACTAGTTTATTGATCGTCTGCACTCAGCTTTATATAGTATTTTTTTAACTTCCATTGAAGTGCACGAGAAACCTTTTTGGGAGGGTGGAAATTCTGAACTTGCCGAATGCATCTTCGAAGCCGAATAATGATAATTTTATCTGAATAGAACTCCGAATTTCGCCGAATGACGAGAATTTTTTCGAATTTGCCAAATAAGGAAGTTTTGGAAAGTAATAGTGACCTTCCTTGACCTTCCATCGGGGTGCCCTTGTTGACGTGAGGGTTACTGTTGGGATGAGAATATTTATGAAACGACTTAAACGTTGTATTTGACTTCTACTAAAAAAAATGAAAGCTAATTGGCTGCTGCTTTTCATCTTTGCAAAATAATTGCCTTACGCTAAAGGCGTTTTACGTAAAAATGTTTAGCAAACCAGATCAATAAAGCAAACACCAATAAGTAAAACTGTTTCTATGCAATATAAGTAATTTGGCGGTGTGTTTAAAAAGGAAGGCAGAGTCACATCAACTCGATTTGAACTTTTTCTTTTTTAATTTCGATTTAAAGATTAATAAGGGTCATTTCAGTCGTAATAAATTGTTATATCGCCAGTATGCTTTTTAGCATACCCCTGGGTCATTCCATAGAAATGTCAACCTCAACCTCAGAATTTTTTCCCCCACAAAGCCTTAATTGTGACCTATCATTTCATCCAGCATACTTTCTAGTACATAAATCCAGTAACAGTTTGTAAAAATTTCATTCGATGTTTTTCTTCTGGCTCTAAACGTGAGAGGTTGTAGAAAAGGCTTAGCATGTGCAAAAAACATGCGTCTACGTTTTCTTGTGTAATGTAAATTTTTTTTGTAAATTTTTTAAAGAACTATGTTTATCATTAATGATAAGATGTTGGCCCAATAAAATTGACTGTTCTTTTTGCACACATTCTAAGATAAGTATTTTAATTAGTTTGGTTATTTCACTGAAAATATTTATGTTACGTTAGTCACGAAAATGTACTATTTTCTGCTTAAAAACTAAACCAGATGATTCAATAAAACAGCACTTTTTATTTTCTTACATCAGTGTCATATCTACTTAAAAAGTGCAAAATATTTATTTTAGTATTAGTAGATATAAAATAATTAGTGTGACTAACGTAACATTTGAGCTGTGACTAACGTAACAGTTTGCATGTGACTAACGTAACATTTTAAAAATGACTGTTAATATTTAAAACTTATTTAATTTAATGTACATGTTCATTAACTATTTTGAATATGTAGGCATTCTATATTGATTAAAAATATAAAGATTGAAAAATACCAGTAATATTACATTGTAGACCTTCTGTCCTCCCGGTGTAAGTAAAAAGAGTTTGAAAATCAGCTGCGAATGGTACGTTAGTCACTATGGAATGACCCACCTGCAATATAACATTCTTTCATGTCAATCATTTAGGAGGGTCAGGAATTGAGCGTTACCCCCCCCCCCCCCCCCCCCCCCACCTCCGTGACTTTGAGAAATTATTGTATTTACATATAAGTGGTCGCGGTTCTTGTGTGTATAAGTGCTTGATTTTTTTTCCAAATATAATTTGCATTAAACTTACCCTCTTCCCCCTCAAAGGTAACATTCGAAACACGAGTCTAATTTTGTTAAAGTTCAGGTGTTCCCCCTCCCCCTCCTACTAAAGAGAAGTTTTTCTCCCTTTTCCTCTTTCTTTATTCGAAATATAGCTAGAATGAGAAAGACTTTTAATTGTTTTCATAGTTAATAATATAATTCTGCTGCAATAGAAAATAATGCAATAAAATAGAATATCATGAAAAATGACTAATGCAAACACACCTTAATTGTGCCGATTCCGCAAGTGGTTCAAATGCAATAACTGAAGATTAAGAGATATTTACCACAAGCTTTGGTATTTCACAGTAAAGCTTCACACAGCATCTTTTGACGTTCATTTCCAAACTAGCAAATATTACAAATCTAGTAATGCTTTGTGTCCTATTTAATGTTCACCTCAATTACAGGTTTTTCCCAAACATTCCGCTATTTTGAGCGGAAATCGCAAACAATGACATTTTAATGGAAAAATAAGAACATCTGGAATAGTTAATGACAATTCAATTAATGTATTCAGGTTCCACTGGGAGCAGCAATCTAAGCTCGCGCTAATCTTTCGGTCGTAACGAAACGCAGGTATTGTGTTATGGAAACGCAATCTGTTAAACGCACTTTACAAAAGTTTTGAAAGTAATTGCAAATCAATGTTTTTTGAACGTTTTAACTTGGTGTATTTTTCACTCCTTCATTTTGATGCTTTTGAGCAATACATTGCACGATTTTTGTTTCATGAAGTAGGTAGTTGTTCATCTGTTTAAAACTGGAATTTTATAACCATTGGGTTTTTTTTTCTTCTTCATTCTTGTTTGTAATTGACAATAGACTGCAAATCTTCATACAAGTTTTCAACGCGGACACTTGTGCCTTTTTTGGAAAGCTTTGAAGCTGTGTTCCCAACTTTTCGCAGACGCGAAATTTCCTTTCCCCTGTTTTTCAGTTCCAACATTACTTTTGATAAGTTTAAGTGGGGAGGAAATTTCAAATGTCGGAGAGAACTAGGGTAAACCCTTTGAAGCAGCTTTCAAAACAGTTCTGAGAACACTTTTCAGAACGCTCATTTGGTTCAGAACACTTTTAACACTTTGGGGAATATTTTTTTTGAACACTGACACATGTCCCTTTTTTAGAATACTTTGTAGCGCACTTTTTGCACACATTTTACAGCACTTACGGAAAACTCCATTGATTATAAGTAGTTTTATCTGTTAATTTTACACAACAATCTCACAAGGCAGATGTCAGCCGCTACCGGGCAATAGACAGTCTTCTACCAGAGAAGGCAATTGTTGTTGACGGCAAGGGACTATAGTGCTACCAACCAACATCGATTTGTTGCTAGAACATTCCTCATAGTGTTATAGTGACACATTCTATTGACTGGTAGTTAAAAACTGTTGTTGCATTTTTTTTTTCGAACGAAAAAAGCGATAATTTCTCCAAGTGCTCCAAAATGAGTTTTCAACCTGTTCTCAGATGTGTTCCTAAGTTTAAAGTTAACGAATATCTAGAGCAGGACACACATTTCAGTATGCTTTCTTTTTATCTGAGCGCAATTTTGCCCACATTCAAGAACTCGGAGGATTTTTTTCTGGATTAAAGTGTTCCAAACATGTTCCCAATGTCTACTAGAACGTTACAGTGTACATTCTGTATATCCGTCTATTTTTAACTCTCAGTCATTATACTCTACAAACCGTATTCACTTAAATTTTTTTCAGTCCCCCTCCCGCTCTCATGGTGCACCAGGATAGCAAATTAAATAAATACTTAAACGAGGCAATGTTAAATGGAACCCATAAAAAAGAACACTAATTACTTGATGGATATATGCAAAGTTTTCCGGAAAGTTAAAACTAGAAACTGGTTGTAGCCACAAAATATTATAGCAAAGTATTCTATCAAAATAAATTTTGGCCCTGAAATAGTTACTTTTAAGGTACTAATTAATGAAGAAATATTAATCACTTTATTGTTTTATTTCGAAAATGGTGTTACATTAGGGATTGCTTTATGAGAAGTCTTTCAAATAATTGCGTAAGACAGGTTGATTCAGAAGTTTTCAAATTCAGCAATAAGGTTTTCTTTAGGGAGGAAAAACGAAGAATGTTCTAATTTTATATTTAAAAACTAAGATGGCCGAAATAATAATATTTACTATCATCATTATTATTATTATGATTATTATTATTATTATTATTATTATTATTATTATTATTATTATTATTATTATTATTATTATTATTATTATAAAATACTACTAGTAATAATAAGGATGTGCACATCATAACACTATGCAATACCGGTTTTTCCCAACAGGAATAATACGGAAACGAAGATTTTTTATAGTTAATCACTCTTGTTGGAACACTATATAATTTGCATCATTTGCAATCTAATATTGGTAAAAAGAAGCACTAATTTTATACCACTTATAATCTATACTCATGATAAACACACAAGTTCATTGCAAAATAAAAAAGTAGTATATTATTAAACAAAACCCTAAAGCATAAGTAGTAAAATTACATTATTAATTCATTTATTAAAAAGGAAAATTTCAATCTACAGAAAAACAATAATTTTTTGCTTCCATAACCGAAGAAGCAACTGTTTAAAACATCTGATGAATAAACCGATTTGGTATATCACAGCATTTCAGGGAATTTATATATTTTGCGCTTTCAAGCACGGGAAGCAAGCTTTTGCTTTTTTTTCTCTCTTTTCTTGTCAAATGGTATTTCTAGTCGAAAATGATGTCGAAATGTTTGCTTATTTCGTCCATGAATATCCTGCATATCAAAAAACGAACAAGTTGAATGGAAGTTTTCAATTTCGCTTATTTTTTGACAAAGTTTTCTAACCATATTCACCAATTCGGTCATGAATATTTCAAAGCACTCGCTTTTTACTCCAATCAAATTTTATGCGCCTCAAAACATTCCTTCCGCTCTTGTCGCCCAGAATTTTCGATATTCTTTTCACTTCAATTCATGAAATCGCGAAATTTAATCCGATTAAAAAGTGCCAAGTAATTTTGTTTCTAGCGAATTTCACTGTCAGAAAGCTCGATTACATTTGTATGAAATGAAGAAATGGCGCAAGCGACAGGCAGCAATATTCTTAAAGATGAATTTTTAAAAGGAAGTTCTCACTGGTAAATTTGCTTTGTTGTCCGAGCAGCACACCGAGTTGAGATGTGCGAGGAAATAAAATTCCGAGCTTCATTTGGAAGATTTTTCTCGAACATTTTGGTAGAAATGGTGTTAAAACCTGCTTTGCCAAAGAAATAAAATTCAAAGACGATAAATAAGGAGTTGGAATGGAAAATCTATAGGTGTTATTCTGTCTTTGCGATGAATGTTTGCAGGAATATATTATGAGATTCTTTAAACTCTAAAAATCTAATACATACATTTATTATATAATATATATTATACAATACTATATTGTGTTTTACAATAATACACATGAACTTATGCATAGATAGTGTACATAATGTATAACGCTCCATGACGTGATATAAGCCTTTTTTATAGCATGCGTACATTGTACAATATGAACACACATGAAGATTAATGAACCAGAATTGACATTTTGGCATAATTAGGAGTTTCAGAGGAATAACCACCAGCCTGGGCTGTAGGTGTACAACAGTAACCATATATAACTGTCAGGGACGATGAAAGGTCATGTCTGCCTAGTTGGAAACAAAAGGCCCTGCCCTTTCTTTAGGGAAGGGGGATTCAGAATCGGAGTAGTAGCTTAGGGGTGTGGTCTTAGGGGTGTGTGGGGCCCGGCGACCAAATTAACATGGGGCCCTAATAAGTGTAGTTTTCATGAACCAAAAATAACTTTTGAGCTTAAAAATTATCGCAAGAAAGAGAAGAAAAGAGAAGAAATTATATGATATGTACTATAAATGTTGATTCTCTTTAATGGTAGCAATAAAAATATGACAACGCTTGATAATTGTGGTATCGAAATTTTTTGATGTGAAAGGAGATTTAGTAATGCAAGCGCATTATTAAACACTTAGCAATTTACTCCATAATAATAATATTTTATATAAATGTGTGTATTTTCGCAAAGAAACTAATCACCTTCAGAAAAATTAAATTCATAAAATTAAATTTTAAGGAATCTGAAAGGAGTCTAAATTTCAACGTTACAACAGTATTTAAGGTTCAATCATTTATTTGTTACACTATTTCAAGAGTTTATTCAAGAAGTTCATGATTTAAATAAGAAGTTATTTTATACGTATACTAGTGGTACTCGCACGGCTTTGCCCGTAATAGAAAAATTAAAAAGGTCTTTTGGTTTGCCTGAATATTTACAAATAATGTATGGTGAATTTTCTCGCCAATTCGCTTGTACCCATGTTACGGTTCCACGTTATGATAATTTCGTATCTCGCTAATTGGCTTGTGCCCATGTTACGGTTCCACGTTATGATAATTTCGTAATTTACTCGTCCATCTTATGATAGTTTTATTCTTAAAATTGGAATAGAAAAAGAACCACATCGAATTTTCGAAAAATTGCTTCGAGGTGCACACCCCATGCTACAAACTAACTTTGTGAAAAATTTCATGAAAATCGGCAGAACGGTCTAGGCGCTATGCGCGTCACAGAGATCCAGACATCCAGACAGAGAGACTTTCAGCTTTATTATTAGTAAAGAAGATTTCAAATAAAAAAAAAATTGACGAAATTCGACCCTTTTCTGAAAAAAAAAACTAAAATATGCAATTAATCTTCAGCTAACATGGGAAATCAAGATTGTAAAACGATGCCCAATTAATGAGAAGTATATTTAGTTTAGTTAGCAATTTTTTTCGAAATGTCGTTTTCAATATCAAATATGTTGTTTTAAAGCTTTGATCGCGTTCTCCTTCGAATGATTTTTTTAGTTTTTGGTATTATTCAAACTCCAGTTTAAATTATCATTTGATTTTTTTTTTGTTATAAAACCTATACTTAAACTGTTGGTTATTTTCAGCTCAAATCCTTTCTCTTACTCTTAGATGTTTGTCACTTACCCCACCTAGCTTCGTCATCTTTCCCCATAGGTGGTGCAAAATGACGAAAAATGCTCATTTGATTTGATGACTTATTTTTCATATTTCAAAAGTAGATAACCAGAGTTTTTTTTAATTCAAATTTAACAATTTAATGAAGTCGCAAGGATAAGTTTCAAAATTTTTATTTGAATAGTTAAACGAGAATTTCGTTTCGAAACTTATTATCGTCATCTTACCCCACTATCCCCTACCATGAGTAAAAGTTGGCAAAAGATATTTTGAATCATATCAGGGAGCATAAAAGTCTGCTACTTCCCGAGGGGGTTCTGGACGAATAAGACATTTGACACTTTTATACATTTTTATTATCAACATCTTCCGGTGAGAAAAAAAAAAAACAATTATTTCCCTCCATTGCGTTTTATGAAACGAATCTCATCACGCAATTCATCTATTTTAGAGGTCACTAATCCAATCTTATTTAATTGCTTTTTAGTCACTAATGTTGTCACTACATTCTGACCAATATCTACTTCGTCACTATGTATACCAGAATCATCTACATTTTGATAAGAATCAGCACGAATTGGGTCCTCATCAATTTTACTGTTTGTATTACTAGAATTTTGTTTTATTTCTATTTTTTTCTAAAAGCTTTTGTGTTTTATTTAAAAAAGCTTAACCTCTTGTGCTCTTTTCGTCTTAATTGTTTTCTTGATTTTTCTTCTAAAGTATTAAGAGGTAGTAACTTTTAAACACCCTTTATTTTTCCCTTAGGTGCTTTTTTTTTCTTTTGATTATCCTTGGGCAATGAAAATCTTTCAGAAAAACTAATTTAGTATAATTTTTGCTAAATAATTTTTATGAAATATATATTTGATTTTTTCCTAAGTTTTTTTTTTTTACTATAAAGTCCAAACATGTGTAACATGAGATAACTATTTAATATACAAAAAAAAAAAAAAAAGAATTATATGATGAATATTGTGTTTAAAAAAAAAATAATATAAAATTACTTGGGATAGAGTAGTACGGTCCAATGCACAAAGGGATAAATTGATCAATGTATCCCGGGTGCTTGGTTTGAAAAAGAAATTATCAACTTTTTCATATGTAGCAAAAAATAAAGAAACCGCTTTAATTTAGACAAGGAACTAAATTTTATTACTTTAACCTTTTGTGAAATCCATTTGAAAAATTTTGTTGCAGGCTTCTGAAAATTATTTAGCACTAGTAAAATAACACTTTCTGGGAAAAAAAAAAAAAAAAAAAAAAAAAAAAAAAACGTGTTCAATTTAACTATACAGTGAAATTTCATTCAAGAATTTGCAGGGTATTTGCTGGTTCAAAATAAATAATATTAACAGTATTAAAATACTTGAGTTCTGTCCAACGTGCCCCTTAGTCCAGCAAGCCTTGACTCCCCCTATCCCGATTTAATTTTGATCAAAATAAGTATTTTGTTCAAATATTTTTATGTAAAAATCAGTTTTTTAACATTTAATAAGCTTTTTGGACGTTATATCGGTTTTAAATATAGTGATTATCATTTATAAAGTCAAACTCCATGTAATTATGACTTTTGCTAGAAATTCGACAAAGTATCTCTTTTTCACTTATCACATTGAAAAATATTTTTTGAATTGAAAATTTAAATGTAAATTTCAGTCAAGAAACATTTTCCGCAAAAATCTGACGTTGTACGAAGAAAATAGAATTTTTATTCAAATACTAGATGAAATGCGAAATGAAGAATTGAAATTCAATGAAGTTTTATTTGCGTTGCTCTTTATTCATATTTAACTAAGCAATTTATTTCAGTGCTACCATACACTTCTGCATTTGAACTTAGTTTTACACTTGTTGCCAAGTTTTATGTTTGATAAATTCAGCAGATCATTCATTTAAATATATGAATTTATTACCCGACTTTTTTGTTTTGCATAAATGCTAATTTCAGAGATTTGAAATAAAAGAGAATGTTGATGTAGTCTCATAAATATTGAATATAGAGAAGTCTCGAAGTTATTCTCCTAGTTTTATTCATCTTTCAATACATCTAACGTCATGTGTTTACAAGTTTGTAAATCTTCTTTCAGAAATTCAATAAATACTCTGTCAACAAATCAGTATGCTTTGACTTTTAAAAATTCCTAGTGATGTTTTTGAAACCCCATATTTTTTTAAAGATACGCATCAAGATATTTCAAGTTGTTAAATTAGTCTAAACTATCTTTCACAACTTTTATAGAACATTTTTTTCATGAAGCTAAGAGCATTTCACTAAAAACTTGCTTGATGAATAATTTTAAACAAAATCTTCAGCATTGTAACATCGATAACATACTTTTTGGTTTCTGAAAAACAAAGCGCAGTTTTTAGCAAACTTTCCTGTAAGATTTAAAAAATATGATAAATTAATAAATAAAGCTTGAAAGTAGGCTTATTATTTCGACATTCCTCTTTTTAGTATGAAAATTGTTTTATTCACCCTGTAAAAACGATTCAGAAGGTTCCTGGAAAGTAATATGCAGCTGATGTGCCCCATTTCTGCCAGTAACATATATTGCAAAAACCTGGAACGTTTTCCGATAAAAGTCAGTAACCTTTCTAAAATTATCCTTGATACTTTCTAAAATATTAGAAAATCTCCCTTTTTAAAACCAGCCATGTCTCAGGAAACTTATAGAAAAACTGAGTAGGTTAAATGCAATTGATTAGAACCGTCCTGTTTTACCAAGAAAGCTCCAGCTAGAGCAACCATGGCCAAAGCTATGCGAGAATTTCAAGCAAGACCCAAGAATATTCTTTTCTTGCAATTGCTGCAACTATCCAGTGACTAATTTGCTCCCATTGGGAGCTTAGTCAATCCGGACTGTCGTAATTGAGTTAATACCGATACACTTAACAAACATCTTGACTTATCACTCAGTCTTGAGATTGACTTATCACTCAGTCAATCTCAACTGGTAGCAAAAAATATTTTTCACACCAGTGAAAAGTCTGCATTCGTGCATCTTTTACAAATTCAGGAAACTGTTTTGCGAAGATACTCGATTTTAAGGAAAAATAGGTGAAAATCTCTGAAATCCCGAAACGCTCTACTGAAATAACCAGTAATGTTTTGGGATTATTTTACAGTGCAGTTTTGAGCAGATTACAAAATTCTAACAATATATAGCTTTTGTGCGGATATTTAAGACATATAAATCAAGCACTGAAAGGTGGATTTTATTCGAACGAAATTCATAGGATCTAATTTTTCTTTTAGAATATATATATAGATAATTTAGTTTTCGCACCGAAAGCATCGAGAGAATTTCAGAAGTTCCTAATGTAATTCTTTTTTTTTTTTTCCTGCTTTTTTTTTTTTTTTTGTTTTTTTTTTCCATAAACATAGAAAAGTAATTAATAAAAACATAAATGCCTGGAGATTAAACTGTTACCCAAGTCAGAAATTGATTGATTTAATCAAAGTGCACTAAATTAAGCACAAATGATTTCATTGTGTGCATAAATGATCATTGATTGTGTACATAAATGATTATGAACATTTCTTACCTGTGCTCCAATGTCTTATTCATATTCTTTCTGTTTAGAAATGAAGGGAAAAATTGAAAATCGAGGCTCTGAATGTTTTATCCAAAATATATAAAGATTTGCAAACAATTTTATTTTTGAAGCAATTAGTTCACTTAGATGCACTCCATTTTATTTTCGTTTGGTTGTTTTCCTTCTTTCACAACGATTAAAGATTTTTTTCAAAGAAAAGCTACAAAGTTAACTGTTTTCTTATTGTACGAAATTGTACCTACTTCGCTTCGTTTTACTTAACTCATTTTTTCGTTTACATATTTACATGAAATCAAATTTCAGCTTCTCCGTAGTTTGTACTCTTAAATGCTAAAAAAAAAAAAATACTTAAATTGAAAATAATCCTTATTAAATGCTCATTAAATGTCCTGTACACAGGGCTGCGGAGGCGGTGTCGGAGTCAAAGAATCGGAGTTGGCCTTACTTTGCGGTAAAGGAGTCGGAGTCAGGAGTAACAGGCTTAAAAGTCCAAGAATCGGAGTTGGTCATTTTCTCTTAAAATCTACAACTTTGCCAGTGCTTGGGGAGTCGGAGTAAGAGACGGAGTCAGACTGATTTAGGGGTAAATGAGTCGGAATCAAAGGTTCAAAAATTTCTGGAGTCGGAGTTGGAGCCGCAGTTGGTCATTTTCTTTCCGACACCGCAGCCCTGCCTGTTCCTCGAGATAAAGAGCACTATGACCATTTTGTTTTCCAAAATTTAGATTTAAGCACCATCTTGCTCAATTTGTTATACTCCTATCAGTATATAAAGCCCTAAAAATTTAATAAGCAAATTTCAATTTAAAAGCCGTTAAGTAACAGTTCAGTAATACAGAACATCACAAAAAAAATATAATTTGAATTTTGACATCTTGAATTCAAATTATGTTTTTCGCAATCACGAGTGTGTGTGCGTATGTAGGCATGTGTGTTTGTGTCCAGGCATGAGTGTATGGGTAGTTGTGTGTATGTGTGTTTGTGTGTATGTGGGGTATCTGTGGATGTGTGTATGTGTGTGCGGACGGTGGAAAACGAGGACCTCAACATGCTAACACACCTTCAAACCGAGGACGCACCTGCAACCGAGGACGTCCTCGGTTTGAACTAACGCTGTTTTCGCTATCAGGGGATCTGTCTTATGGTAGAAAATTGTTTTTTATTGAAATTTAAAATTGTCCTCGGTGGCCGGTGTTTACGCACTGGTGTGTGAAGTGTCGAAAAGTTCGTGTGTGAACTCACGTCCCCGTTTTCACGTTATTAATCAACACGAGTGTAAGTCCTCGGTAATGCGAAGTTAATGTATGTCCGATACACACCTTTTTCGGAATTGATTTTTCTTCTCATTCTGGTTCTTTCATTGATGTTCATTAACGGATAAGTTGAAAGTTTTTGCGTTTCAAAGCACGAATTTCCTTTTGAAATGTCCCGTTAAAAAGAAAATCGATATAAGGAAGGGGTTTTTTCTTTCTTTTTTCAAACAGTTTTGATATTTTTTATTCTGCTTCTTTTTGACTCAAAATTTGATAAACTAAAACAACATGGACAAAGCATAATAATTAGTTATGTAAAACCTCGTTATAACGAATTTCTATACGACGTAATTTCCACGACGGCGAAACACATTTAAAGTTTTCTTTCCCCATATTCGAGCATACTTCGACCATCGGTCATTTCTCTTTGCGAAAATTGATGTTTACAACATATTGAACATTTTTTATGTTTTCAGTTGCAACAAAGCAAAATCTAAAAATAAAATTAAACAAAAAAAAAAAAAAAATAGAAAGAAAAAAAAAATGTTCTCAAAATATTTTTTTTGTGTTATAAATACAGCCATAGTGCTTCAGAAAGTTTATTTACATCGTTTTCTTTTTTTATTTGTTAAGTAAATATGATTTGGCATTTCGTTTAGCGGAAAATGTTTTACTGAAATATGCTAAGTTTGATTTTGTATTGTACATAAAAAAGGAAAACACGTTTGTGCAACTTCTACTGAAAATTTAAATCAAATTTTATTCAATTTGCACATTTGTTTTATATTAAATTTATAGTTTTGCAAGGTCCCGTTAAAAGTAAAAGTGATATAACGATGTTTTTTTTTTCTTTTTTGAGACGATTTTGATATTTTTTTGTACAGTTTCTTTTTGACTTTTAACTAGATAACCTCAAACTTCGCGCACAAAACAAAATTTATCATTGTTAAATCTCTTTATAGTGAACTCTGATAGAACGATATTAAAATTGC